>NC_068343.1:15927163-16050161 GCF_014633365.1 Diospyros lotus
TCTAAAAAGTCACATACAATATAATGTTGTGTTTGGTATCAGCACTAATCACCACAATGTGTCTCGAGTATCCAATTGCTAAGGGTTAGTAGATTAGGATGCATAATCTTCTGGATTCAGCAAGAGAGTTGACTGCCCAACTTGAGGAGTCGACTGCCGCAGTAGTCGACTCTCGCACCGTCCCAACCGAAGGTAATGGTGTCACGTGTCAACAAATTGGTAAAGGTGGTGGGGTGAATCGGCGAGCAATTGGGACATGAAATTAAAGGAAATTACAGAAGCATTTTTACTGCTTAGAGCTGCTATTATTCTCTACTTCTTTGTCCCTTTCTATTGTGCTTTTGTTAAATTAATTGGCATGAACATCACGCGAAATCAAGACACGAGTGCTAGTGATACATGATCCTTAGTCTAGCATGAGAAGAGACGGCTGAAACAGTACCAGACTGTACACTAGGTGTGGACAACCTAGGCCCACTATAACGTGAGGTACAATTATCTCAGTACAGAAACTGTTTCTAGACCCCAACCTACACATCGGACTTCAAGTAATTATTATATTGTATTTTGTGTGATGAAATAACGTGTTACTTAAATATTCAAGCTGTGTATGGTTGTGTGTTATTGCTTTTTTGCTGTGTATAGTTATGCACGTAAAAAAAAATTAATTTTACTTGCACCACCATACGTGTATTTCGTCAAATGTAACTCTAAAATGTTACAGTTTTTTCTTGTTATAATTCCCTAAAGTGTCAAGGGTCCCACACAAATTCCTTCATGGGCCTTTGCCAAGAAGAATGACTGGCTTCTTGAAGGCTCGAACATTTAAGTGGTGAATTGTGCTCCTCGGACCCCTTATTTGTTTTTCTTTAGATTAGTAGGAAATTCTTCTATCTTTTCGTTATCTATCTTAGCCTTTAGGGGTTTTCTTTCTGCCTTGGATTGTCTTACTATCTCGAGGAGGATTTGTTTGTTTCATTTTCCAAGCCTTGATGTCCACAAATCCATTCCTAGTTTCTCTTCTCTAATCAAAGCCTTTATTTGATTCATCAATTTACAACGTTTGTAAATGGTGTGTTTTGTGAACACCGTGGAATTCGCATAAAGTATCCTTTTTCTCCCTAAAGGTCTATCAATTTTCTTGGGAAATTGATGAGACTCGATCCTTCAATAATTGCTAGAATAGCCGACATTGGCTTTGTGAGCTAGGTATATCTTTCGAATTAAGTTTTGAAAGGCCATTAGATTTTTTTGGGACTTCTCTTTCCTTTGCTCGTTCCTTTATCAACATCTCTTTCTTTTCTTTTTTTTATTTGTCTTTTTCTTCATTTCCTCTAACTAGTCACATTATCTCAACTTGCAAAACGTATTTGTTGGCTCAGATAAACAAATATGGCAAAGATGCAGGTTGATCTAGAGCGAGGGGTTCTTGCAGTGGTACTGTCTTTGTTCCTAGGAGCATTGTAGCAACTGACACACCTACCTACAAGTCTTGAATTTCCAATATTGTGTTTCTAAATTTGTTTACATATTGTCAATGAGTTTCCTTACTGCTTTATACGAATGCTAAGCAAGTAAATGGAATCTTTCTTCATTTGACCATTGATTATGAAGGTCCTGATAAATTCTCTTCGCAATTGCTTGAAAGATGAGATAAACATTTTTGCCAAGCCATTGAACCATGGCCTGTGCACAGTAAATCATGGTTAAAGAAAAAGCTCGATATATGATGGCATCTTCTCATCCATGTAATAGCATCATTGACTTATAATTTTAGATGTGATCATAGAGATTGTCTTTACATTGAATAGGCGGTGAGCTAGATATTTTGAATTTCAAGAAAGAGGTTTCTCCATAATTTCACGGTGAAAAGAATCTTCCTCTTGTGTTGATCTTCTTCTATTATTACCAACTTCTTATACTCTTGCACTTTTTCAATAATTTTTTTTCATGTTTGTTGCTTCTCAAGCACTAAATATAGATTGATTATCAACCTCATGTTATCTTCTAGGTTGATTCTTGATAGGACCCCGATCCTCTTTTACAATTATATTCTCCACAATTTTTTGATATTTTTCTTTTTGGGGTCGTGCTACCCCTACCTCGTCTCTACCTACAACTACAATAACCTCCCTAGGCTGAACTGGGTTCGAAAGACACCTCTTGATGAGCCTCCAAGTGGGGTAGATTCTCATGTTAGAGATTCTCTCTCAAGGTCTCTCGCAAGACTTCCCTCTAGGTTTTCTGCAAGATCTCAAGTATAGGGGTCGTTCTATCCATCTTTTGCATAGTTTAACAAAATTCACGGTAGTGAACCGTGGCGCATAACTCTATGCAAGATCTCATGTTGTTTTCAAAGGGTTTCATATTCACTCAATGGGACAGTCTGCAAGAAAGTCTCTTATAAGGTCTCTCTTAGACTTTGAGGGTTCATGGGACTCTTGTTGTCATGTTCTTCTTTGCTCTGCCTATCCCAACTACATGAGATCTTGTGTGAACTATTCTTAAGTTTTGTGTGCTTTGGATTTTTTATTGACTTTTCACAAATGGCGACAATTGTTATTGCTCAAACACAATAATAGAATTTATATGCCCACGGATTAGTCTTCAAGCCTCAAGAATTCTACAAAAATGAGACCATTAAAAGGTGCAGGGCATTCCCCATGCAAACAATCTGATATTTAAATCAAGTTCTTCAAGATTGAAAAAAGAAGCACAAAGCTCTTAGACTAGTAAAAAATGACTTACTTGGGAGGAAGGATCATTCTCGACTTATAGATGAAACTTTTAGAAAGTGATAACAATCCTTGATATATCGATATTATGATTGTTTCAAATAATCCTCATTTGTTATAAATTTTTAGGAGAAAATTTTGAATATTGGTTTGCGATTTTATGTTTTGGGAATGCCGCTCAAGAGACTCCCCCTCAGGGTCTCCTAGTCTCCCTTTGGGTCTCTTAGAGTTCTTTCACTCGATAGGGTCACCTGGCCTTTGTGACTTTCTTGATTGTTTGGGCTCTTATGTTTTATTCTAATTTTTGGACTTGTCCCTTATGGGTTTTGTAAATGGATTTTGTGCTTGGGTTGCACTTGATATGCATATCAATTTTTAAATTTATTAAGTACCATAGGAACAAATTCAGGAGTCCTTTCACTCGATAGGGTCTCCGAGACCTTTTGTGGTTTGCTTGTCTGTTTGGACCTTTATGTTTTATTCTAATTTTTAAATTTAATAAAAAAACTCCTGGTATGCATATTAAATTTTAAATTTATTAAAAAAAAAATACTATTGGTACACCTTTGTGTATTTCTTGAGCTACATAAAGGTATACCAATGATAAAAAAACTCATCATGAAGCGCATGTGAGGCACAGGGTATTTTGGTCATAATATCTCTTATGTAGCCCAAAATGTACAAAATAATTATACATCTAACATGATTCTTTATTAAATCACCACGAGGATCAATTTGAGTCATTTTAGACTTAATAATCTCCCACCATATATTATCCGAATTTACAAAATAAAGAAAACTAATAACACTACTACAATTGCCACAGGAGTACTACTAATTCCTTGCATAGCACCTCTTTGCAGCACGAGCTGGTTTAAACAAGCCTCACTGAACTTAACATCGTAGGTGGGGCGGCAGACTGGGCCTATGCCTTTTGCACACGGATACCCTTTTGACTCAGTGTTTCAAACTCACCCTTTCATCCAGAGCAAAAGAAAAAAAAGGGGAGCTGTTTAGGGCACTTCAGTGCACTTTCTACTAATTCCAAGTGCTAAGCATCAATGAGTTTCAATTCCAAACGACTATAAAGCTATTATATCTCTGATTCTGTCCTTCAAATCCAAGGTTTTTAAAGGGAACAATGATAAAAGTGTTCGATTTCTCCTGTGCTCATCAGTATAGCTGATCATTAAGCTAAACAAAAGATGAAACTCAAGATACAGTGATTGTATATCCAGCTTTGATAGGCCGTGCCTAACAACAAATTTTGACAATTTGAATGATATTATACAACACACAACTGTCTAGAAATGCTGGCTATTCATAACTGGTATTTTGGATACACAACTCGCGATGACTACTCCCTTTCTACACAACACCCACCACCTCCACAGTAAAGGGGTTGTTGCATCTTATTCAGGTTTTACAACACAAACAATAGTAGCAGTTTGAATCATTAGATATACCTACTAAGGCGCGAACACACAATCCGGGAGGATTTTGCCTTTAAGCATGGCACATGCAGTCGGGAGCTGGGTATGTGTAGATTGACTGTTTGGGCTTCCTAACCCTGATATGCCCTTGTCTGTTCTCGTGGCCTTCCACCACCGCTTGTTGAAATTCTGGCCAATTCATGCTCTTGTTTAAAAAGAGTGGCCCCAACAATGTCATGGTTGGGCGAATAGTCTTCAGATTCTCATACGTTCGGTGTCCCACCTGTTAAATTCAAACAGCATTAGAATTTTCCTAAAAGAAGATTATAAGTTTAAACAACCATTGCAAACCCCCCTCCATTTTTTTCCTTCAGATAAGTCAAACTTGTTCTGATAATTAATTATATATGCTATTATATACTTCATACAAGTGTCCGCTACTGATGTGTCAAAATGTCTCACATCCAAGGATACAAGAATAAAGCTAAATTTCATACTACTAAACGCAAATTGTTGGTTATTTGAGGTAAACTTGTAGATATATACTAAAATACATCTTTTTACGCATAAAATAATAGATTTGTGTATCCTTCCAACTATATAATATGTACATATACTTATATAATTTTATGTAAAGATCAACCGCACACCAAAAAGGCCTAGCCCTAACAGTAAAATAATCAGACCATTGTATCACAAGCACTTTAGTTTTATGCACATTTTCATGAAAATTCTCTTACACGCCATGTCTATATCTAAACAAACATGTCAAACACCTATCTCATATCCAATCCCAAGAGTTCCAAAGGTATTTAAATAGTCTTGAGTAAACAAGAGATGTAAGCCTATTCTACTACCAAATGTTTGTTAGGATTATACCCAATTGTCTAAGTAACCGAAAATTCTGTTACCCCTCGCCTTAAGAACGAAGGACTGGAATCAAAAGAAAATAAATTGCGTAATACGGCTTAATGCTTAAAATCGTCCAAGGTCTTTTATATTTTTGGGGAATTGCACCAATCACATTCTCTATATTTCCAAAGCCACACCCAACTTCAGTTTGTCACTTGCAGCATCAAACTCAAAAAACAACCAATTGTTTGGATTCTCCCCAAGCATGGACTTTCTTTAGAGTCTACCCATTAGCATGTTGATGAGTGTCATTAGCATCAAATATTTGGGTAAATTCACGCACTAGAAGTGTCATTGCAAACCATGTTGCCAGCACATTCATTGAAATGGAAATGTCTTTCAAATACGAACACAAATAGCTTACCATTGCATTGTGCATGTTCCCTGGAGATGCAGAAACAAAGACGTCACTGTGCATGCTGACATAGTAATCAACTGCAGCTAATAGAGAAGCCTTGCCTTTAATATGGACCCTTTCTTCTTTAGAGGTAAGGCTCTTTTTATCTTCCATAAGTGGAAACAATCGTCTTAATGATGAGATTCTAGCCTCACCACCATATACCTAGTCAAAAAGGCCACATCAACAATATAGGAATTTAAACAAGGGCACTACTATTACTTTCAATTGGTGTCAAATTTCATTAGCAACTAAAGAGAGTAGTTAGATGTAAACCTTGTGGGAGGCAAGATAAAGACGAGTGGTGTTGTCAAAGCCTAGAGCTGCTAGAAGCAATCCAATTTCTTCAGGAGTCAAAGGACAACGGCCCTGACTCCTCAGCTCCTCATCAGTGAATTGAGAGTTCAGGACCCTTCCCTGCCAAATCACTTGTCTGTACTTAGCCAGAGCCAATTTTTCAGCTTTACCTCCTCCAAAATCACAGGCTGAATGAGCCGCCATATCCTGTGTCACAGCCAGGTTAAGAATTCATGAAGGAAAAATCCTTCACAACAGAGAATTCAACCAAAATGAAGGCAGACAAGGTAACATGAAGTTTTAAGAATGATTATCAATATTTGACGGAGCGTGAAAACAGAAAATCAAGCAAATATTTATATGCTAATAATTTTCAATGACCGCCCAAAATTTCTTAAGTGCAAAACAAATTGCACCACCACCAATTTACTGTTATCTCGTGTGTACATACTGTATGGAAGATGAAGACAATGTATGGGTGTACAGAAAACACAGTTGCATAGCACTAGGCTATCAGTAATGAAGCTGGCCAAACACAAGTGTCTTGAAAGTTAAAACTGAAACATTGACAAAGCACACCAGGCAGGATATCAAAGTTGATTACTTTTTTTCTCTGCTCTAGAGAATCTCAGTATAAAGTATTGTCAGAATCCTCAATATTTCATGCAAACATGAGGACATGCATACCTTGTCAAACCGAAGGTGTACCGCAACAAATTTCATTGGTCCTTGTTTCTCTTTTGCCTCAGTAACCTCTCTCAAATAATTGGTATCAAGCCCCTCATGATGGCCATGCGGATACCGAAGGCGACTGACAAGAGCATCTCCCAGAGCTCTAACATGGGGCACAAATATAAGTGCTTTAAAGTTAACTTTACAACGTAGGCGTTGGATGTCCATTGGCAGGTTGTCAAATGCTAGCCGGTGAGAAAATGGTGCAATGGCAGCTATACCATAACTGGAACATTGAGTGAGTACATAAATATGTAGATAAAGAGGTCAATCAACTTAAAACAACTGCAGAATAAATAATCATGTTACCTAAATATATATGCTAAAATTATTACATGTACAAAAGAAAACATAATTAGTACAAGTTCAAAATTCGCCAAAGTTTTAAGAAACTGGCTAAAATGCTTACCTGTGTTGTGGGTTTCAAGGAAGAGTTCGTACTACCATTTAAATATCATTCTCACCTACTACAAGACAGCAATATTTGCGAACTTTAGAGTAAACTGTAATCCTGTCCACCTTTGGGAATCAATGATTCAGAATTTATGTGTGGGATCAAGTATGAGGAAAGCAAGAGTTCCTTATACCTATCAAAACTATAATGATAATGTAAGGCCCGATTTTTGGGCCTGATTATTGAGAAGAACCAAGAGGAGCCTAGCCCATGAGGCAAAGAGAGCCCTAGGGCTCCAAGCTCCATCTCTCCTCTCTGTAACAGCCGCCTGGAACTTCCCCTTCTCATCCTCCATTCACAACCGAGAATTGGTGATAATCATGTGCCTTCCTTCCATGGCAGCAACGTCTCTTCCCCTCACAGATTTATATCTTCTGCACTCTCTCTCTCTCTCTCTCTCTCTCCTTCTTCTTCAGTGCTATGGGTGGCCAAGATTCGCAAGTGAGAAAATGGCCTGTACTACCATTCCATCGATTTTGATTTCTAGGTGGGGTTGCGCCATGGCCAAGATTGCTGGTATCTTGGTTCGTGGCTTTGATTTCCCCCCTGCTCCCCCCCCTCAGTTCGGTCTTGTCTGGATGGACTCTCAGGTGCCATATCTGATCTTGCTTCTCCTTTGCTTCTTCTTCTTCTTCTTCTTCCTCGCAATGGAAACCTAACTTCACCTCTCTGTTTTGCTGGAACCCCCTTGCCTAACCCCTGTCGACCAAAGCCCCAAGTAACAATCGGCCATGGCTGGGCCACTCCAAAGACAGTGGTCAGAAGTCACCATCGCCGGCCAACCACCCCCCACCACTCATGCACCCACGTGCACAGCTTGGCTGCCAAACTTCCAAACCTTAAAATTAATTTAGGGTCTTTGGTTGGTGGGTGCAAGCCTAATCCAATCCATGGATAGGCTGCACCTGATTTGCTCCAAGTTATTCCAGATTTATTGAAATCCCAAATTGACAAAGGATAATTGGGATAGCCAATTCCAATGGTTATCCAATTCCTGATTTAATTCAATTCAGATTTATTTAATGCCAAAATTCATAAAGGATAATTGGGATAGCCAATTCCAATGGTTATCCAAATCCTGATTTAATACATATTATTGAGATTAGCATATGTATTCCCTTTTTTCTAATTTCTGATTTATTTAGATTATCTTATGATATATCTTGTCTAATTACTTCCTAAATAGATGTATATTATCCTTGGTTAACCAAATCCAATGGTTAAATCCCTATTTTAATCTGATAGCTAAATCAAACTCAGTTTGGGTCAAGCCCCATTTTATTACAATTGGGCCCCAGTTTATTTTCAAAAATCCAAAATTTAATTGGTAAAGCTTAATCCTCATGTTTCATTAAAGCCCAACCAATTTTCTTAAAAGCCCAACATTAGAATTATATTCACCCTGTCCCGTTTCTCTTATTGCTCGTTCCATCCGTGGTCCGTTGGTCAGTTAGGATAGATGTTTTAGATCGTTGGGAATATTTTAGTTCTTGTACCTTTTTTTTAGTCAATTCTCATGTTACTATAAATATTTTGTTAAGTAATTTTGACGCGACCCAGCCAAGAGGCAATGAGGAAAATATCGAATCTAATATAACACAGTGAGTGGGTATAATTTGTATTATAGTGGCATTTGCTGCATTCATATTGCTAATCATCCTTGTATTCTTGATATACTATTACAATGACATTTCTTTAAATTAAATTTGGGGAAATAGAATCTAGAGTTGGAACACGGCTGGCTGGCCCAGCCCAGCCCGCCCGCCTCCCACTTGGCCCACCCATTTCATGGGCAGGCTCAAATTTGGCCCGCGAGGAAGGTGGGCTGAGCAATAGGAAATGGGGGCCTGGCACAGCCCTATGGCCCTTAATAAACGGGCCAAGGCGAGCCAAGCCGAGCTGGGCCGGGCCGCAAGCCACAAAGCACTGGCCCTGCCCAGCCCGTTTGCTACAATATCAAATTGGGCTGGGTTGGGAGGCGAGCCGATGGGCCACCCAACCCATTTGCTAACTCTAATAGAATCCATGTTTCCTGATCTATGCATGTTGACACTTATAGCTGATTTAATTTCCTTTGATTTGCATTTGGGAAAAATTATAATCCATGATGCCTTAATTTGTGCATGTTGATACTAATATCTAATACACTGCATGTGACACTTCTTAATACTAAATGATAGCACAAAATGTGTCTTAAAGGGAATAACTAGTTAGAACCCTGTATTGCTAACTACAATAAAAGCTCGACATTGGTGCACCACGTATCCATTAGGATGAGAATTGGTCCGCCCTTATTGGCGTGAGTGGTTCTGCCATCATGTTCAAATCAAGCGAGAGTGGTTCCACCGAAGTGGATTTTGTGCGTGAGAGTCGTTTCGCCCCTAAGTTAATGGAATACGTGAATTCCGGTTCTAACTTATTTACTCCTATATGTGCACGTTTATTCATTGTGCGCGTTTATTATTACTTGGCATAATAATTTATCTTTTGATGCATTGATTCTATATTTCCCTCATTATAATGCTCTTTACCTCTCACTAAGTCAGTGATAGACTTACCCCTTTAACATTTTCAGATTTGTAGATTGGCATCAATTCTGACAATAAGAATCGTGGTAGGTGATTCTAACTGCATATACCCTAGACACGCTTCGGGCTACAGCACATTCACCACACTTCACTAGACTTGTGTATGGGAAAATTAATGTTCCTTTCTTTTGTGTTCTAATTAATTTTGGACAATGTAACCAGATGATGACTACAGGCTAGTGGGCACTTAAATTCCGAAATAAAAGTTATGGTAATTTTCATAGTTAACTCGGAATATTTAAAATAATAGATGGTAAATGATATATTGTAAGGCCTACTATTCCCTATTAGAGTCTATGGCTTCTTAGGAGGTAGTGTCGGTCACGACCTCCGGAATTGGGGCGTGACAGATAAATCAAAAAGGAGGAGGGGGGAAGAAGAGGCTTCTGGTTTTCCATAAGGAGTATAAAAAGATTTTGAAAACATGAGTGTCAAGCTGAACATGTCATTGCCCCATGTTCTAACCCTAGGTCTCATGAAGGTAAATTTTGTTTCACACATCTTATATAACACAAAAGGTTAGAAATTTTGGATGAATGAAACAAAAGAAATTTGATTGTGCAAGATTACAAGGATCCAAGAGGATTTAAAAAAAATAAAACAAATAGCCTTCACAATATTCTTTCTCTTTTTTCCTTCCATTTCTTTCAAATATACAATCTTTCTCCAATGTGCATTACAGGTGGCAGAAACCGATACAAAATGAGAAGCCTTTTAAGATGGTATCAACTAATGTGCTTACAGAGTTTGATTCTTTCAACATTGAGGATGGCCAAGAAAAAAGAAGATAAGAGAGAGAGAGATGGTAAGACAGATGCCTGTTAGGACAGCGTTGCCTCAGATTTTATTGGTAAAATTGGTTTCAATAGACCAAAATGGTCAAATGGATCCATACAGCCAATCCCAAGTAATTAAGACCAAGACTTGAAGTGGAACCGTAGAAGATTATTGTTTGTATTTATCAATAACAGCTCTAAACATTGCTGTTCGCATGCTATTTCGCAAACAAATAGAATTTCAATGAATGCTACTGCATGTATTGCTTCAGACATTCATGCCAGGAGCAAGTATAAACATTTCATCAATCCACTAAAATAAAGGCATACAAAATGCAATTTTTTCTTAGGCTTACATCCAAGAGGCATGCTAGTATTATAGCAATTATAAAGAGAAATTACCTAACCTCCAAAGAGTAAACAATAGTTCAAGTTGTTCTGGTCAATTTTATTCAACTAAATATATAAACAATTTGGTCAAATTTCCCATCATCAATTCAAACAAGTAAAATTAACTGACAATCCAAAATTACCCTGAGGTTATTCTTTCAATATAGAATCTTGGCTGACAAATGACAATCTTTTTCATTCACATTAAAAATGCACAAGAATCTTAAAAATGTCCAACTAGTTAATAGTATTTTTTTTATTTTTTTTAAAAAAAGCAAGTTACTTCTGCAAGGAACCATGAAGTTTAGGAAACTGGAAGACTGTTCTTCTATCAATGCAACAAGTACTTTATTCAAATTAATTGACAAAGATAATCCAAGACTTCAAAGAACAAGTCAATTTATAATAAAAAAAAAGGAGCAGGAATATACTGACCTCTGCAAGACGGGCAAGACATTCTCTAAATACCAGTTAGCTGATGCATGGACAGGAGCTGTTTTAATTCTGGTGTCTCGAATTGCTGTGGAATAATATTCCCTCGTGCTCCAAGAGAATTCTTCAGGCAGCTCTTTAACTATAGAAACATCATTCTTCAAGACGTCAATGAAGTGATCCACATCAAAGATATCCATAAAAGAGCTGCATGAAAGTAGCCAAAAATGAAAAAGTGCGACTGTGTGAATTATGTGAGAAAGATGAACAAAATCAGAAGAACACATGAATTGTGTGAGAAAGACCTTGAATCCTGCCACACAGGATTCACTTCAAGATGTGGTATCACTAAAGTTGCATTCAGAATCTTAGCAACAGCAACTGCATCACAAATCTGTTCCCAAATAAAGAAGATTAAAAAAGGGTTAATCACGACTTGCTTCTCTTAAAAGTAAGCAACAACAAAAAAATTATTTAGATCTTCATGTTCCCACCCCCATTCGCTGCTGGTTCAACCCTCCATCAAGGAACACTTGGATGTATCCTTCTGACTTGTGTGGTAGGTCTGATTGAATTAAATTATGAATCCATTAGACAAACTAAAGGCACACACATCAACAAATAGATCATGCGAATCATACACATTCAAGCCTCAAGGAAATTTGTTTGCAATAAAAAATTATGTGCTTGTTCTATGTCTTAACACTCACAGAGGAGGTTCGAAGAGTCCACACATGGCTTCCATCCTTGATCAGCCAAAGGAGTCCAGAGATCAGATTGTTTTCCCTGTGATTGGACAAGTAAAATAGACGTGAAGATGGACAGCTGAGCTAATTGCAAACAATTTATCACAAGAATACAGGGAAGCGATTCAGGCAACTCATACTCAATACTCACATTTTCACGTTGTAAAGCACACTTGAGTAAACGCAAGTGCCTAGGTTTTGGAGCATTGATTTCCTGGCAATGCAGTTAGGTCACAATGTTATAATTAGCACATATCTCATAACAAAATAATATCAATTCCGCTACATATACGCCAGAGACTTGTAGTAGTGCGGATACAAGCAAGTGTAGAGCACATGAGTCACCTTAACCTTGAATGCTCAATAGAATTAACCGAATGCAAATTCAAGTTGGGGATCACAAGCAAAAAAGAAAGGGAAGAAAAAACTAAAATTAAGAGTCTTATTTATATTCATTATAATAGAGTGACTCCATAATTGCTTCAGAGATCCCATGTGCAGTGTACCTCCACTGCCTCACCGCATAAGATAAGACATCCACTGGTTCAGGCGAATAGAACTAACTCACCAAAGCCATAAACTATAAAGTCAGTGCTACAACAGTTAAATTGTGCACAACCTTTATCATAGTTTCCATAAAACATAGCACAAGTATATCCAAATCAGAGAAAGGCAATACTTAGATTTGAGAAAATGATCTGCCTGTTTAACAATCAGAAAGCAAGTGAATCCACTCATATTAGTCCCGCCCTGCCATTTTTTAACTAGAATACAACTTATCCACGATTGCTATTTTCGGGAATCCACAAAAAAGTATGTGAAACTGAAACCTCCTCATACAGTTCTTCAGTTAATTTTCAAACAAATCCATATCCATGAAATTACAACTAAAGCCGTAATGGGACCAACAAATTCCAACGGATTTTTTAATTTTTTTCCTTGGAAAACGGTAGTCCAGAAATGAAGATCAGCAACCTTAGAGCAAAACGAACAGAAAAAAAAAAAAAAAAAAAGAAATCTAGATCAGGAATTTCCAACAAACAGATACAGGAAGAGAGGAAAAGGGCTTTCGGCAACAGAATAACAAAAAGGCAAAGAACACAGCATAAAGGAAATGCACATGTCTAAACAAACACAAAATCTAAAGCCGCGATATGATGCGGAAAACGGAACAATACCGAGAAAAGGGAGGGAGAGGCGTGGCTGAGTGGAGCGAAAAGACTTGGCAACCAAACTGGAAGCAGCAGCACCAAGACCCCCAGCAGAGCTCCTCCGTGATTGCGGTGGCTCTGCCTCATACCGGCGGTGGCGGTGGCGGTGGTTTTATCAGGCCTTGGTTTCCGAGAATATAAATGAGCCTAGCGGAGGAGGAAAAAGAAGATGAAGATGAAGATGAGAGAGAGAGAGAGAGAGAGAGAGAGGAGTATTAATGGAGGAGAGAGAAAGGGAAAGGGTTTCCTGCCTTCCTGTGTACAGCTATGGCCTATGGCTCCAGTTCCCTCACATCTGCAATAACACCACCACCAACAACAACATAGTAAAGGCCACAGCCCACACAACCCATCATCACCATCAATCACCAAAAGCAAAACAAATTCACGTGACTTACTCCAGAAAAGAAACCCTCAAATATAAATAAATAAATTAATTAATTAATAAACACAACACAAGCAAGCAAGCAAGCACGCAATTACAAGCAACAACAGCTGCGTCGAATTGATTTGCTTTCTTGTATTTTTGTTTCCTTTTAATTGTACGAGTGAGTTAGCAAGTCTCAAGTGAGCGAGTCACTAGCCTTTCCATTTTGCTTTGATTCTCGATGAACGGACGGATGAACGTCTGGATGGTGGTGGCCCGCTTCCCCATGTCATGTGCTGTCCCTAACGGTTAAATTTTATGGTGCTGGGGTGGCCCTACATCCGCCACGTGTCCCGAATCCAATACATTCCCATCTCCCCCCCCCCTCTCTCTCTCTCTCTATTCATGATGATGGGTGATGACGATACCCTTTGGAATTTCTTTCTTTCTTTCTTTCCTTTCTTCCTTTCTTTCTTTTGCTTTTTTAAGTTGGAGTCTTATTTATTTACCGACTTTGTAGTAGAACTGCAAGAATTTTATTTTATTTAGGGTTTTAGTTAATTAATTAACTGTTACTTTAATGATTGATTCTATTGCCACCACTGTGATTGTAAAAAGATAAGTTTTATGCTGTGGTGACTGACTAAGGAAGGAAGAAAGAAAAAGAAAGAAAGTACAGAAACGTTTTAATGGTTTGTGTGTGTGGGTTTGATGAGATGAGGTGTGAAATGTGAAGGAATTGGATTTGCACCGACAGTCGCTTTTGTCGTGTCCCGTAAAGATTTGATTTCATCGAACCCCGAGCTCACGGGGGATGGATGCTGAATGTGAGACCCGATCCGATCCGATCCGATCGCGGTTTACGTACGCTGCCTGGCTGGGTCCATCAAGGAGGAAGGACAAAGGTTTGGGTTTAGATTTGGATTAGACAATTGAATTTAATTAATTTGAAATACGAGGCTTAAAATTTGATCTAAAAAAACTATAATAAAGAAGCCCTACCCCCAATTAATTGAAGTTTGGACTGAAAATTCAGTTTTACCTTTTTTTTTATTTTTTTAATTCAAAATCATTGCCCTTACCAACCTCTATTATTGATTGATTGATAGTCCCAAAGCAACCATCGCTCACCACTATTTTCAACATTATTTTACTCACTTTCATGCTTTTTTTCTTTTGTTTTTTTAAAAGGGGTATTTCTGGATCAAGTTAATTATAGTTTTATGAAAATATAATCAAATTTAACTGCAATGAAATCTATAATTTTAAGCTCGACACAAATTTAATCTTTTTAAATGAGAACAGACCTAATTTAATGAAAATTAGTAAGATTGGCGGTGTCTCTACTAGCTACTCCAAAATAAGTCACATGTCATAGCTGCTAGCTAGCAAAGAAACACACATTGAAACTCTCAAAATTTGTACCACACTAAAATTGGAGCCCACCTTAGTACTCACTCTACCATATGTAATAAATATAGTTTAGGTCAAAAGGTCTATTTTGTACTTCAAAGTATACCTCACTGTTCAATTTGGTATTCGTGTTTTTCTTTGGGTCAAAAAATGACTTAATTCAACGCCTTTTGCTAACGTGGTAAACAAAATTTCAATCCCCATTATTCACACCTCAAGTCCATTAGTCGAGAAGTTCCGATAGTCAGTATTCAATACAAATTAAAGTTCTCATCACTTTTTAGTCGAGTAAATAGGCATCGCTAACAATCTACTCTTTTGATGAAGTAAAAAAATAAATTGTTACTCATCAAATTTTAAGTAAAAATTAAGGGTAAAATTAATAATCACTCGTTTAACTTTAAAATTATAATTATTTACTTATTAAATTTTAAATTATAATTAATTACTCACTCACTGATCTTTACTCAACATTAACCATCCATTACTCGTTATAACTCCATCAACTATAACGAAATCTGATGTAGCTAACGAAATCCGACGTGATGAAAATTAATTTAACATACACTCACTGAATTTTAAAAATATAACTATTTACTCACTGAACTTTACTCAATATTAATCATCCATCACTGTCTGATCTTGAAATATATTAAAAAAAACTATATGCATTTGAGATCATTACTTCTCAAACTAGAAGTCAAAATTAATATAATGATTCAAATTAAAACTTGATATGGATGGAAGTAATGATTCAAAAATTAATATAATGATTCATATGAACTCGCACATTGTAACGGGGAGTTAGAAGTAATTCATATCAAATCTATACAGTTAATGTGTGATAATCAGATTGCAATACATATTGTCTCTAATCTCATGTTCAATAAAAGAATCAAACTTATTAAAATTAAATGTCACTTAATCAAAGAAAAACTGTTTTATGGGGAGTCACAATATTTGAGGGTTCTCATAACTAGTTAGTTAATTTATTCACTAAGTGAACATTTGTTAATTAAGATATGAAGTGAAAAAATTAAGATATAAGATGCATTCTGAATTTCTATCATTTTTAACATGTTTATTAAGGTTATCTGACCATTCTTAAAAAAATTATTAATGACTTCTTATCTTGATTTTTCAAGATATGCATATCTCTCATTCCCTCAAGATAAGCATATATTAGTCTCTACATATAAGAAAAAAATGACTTATGTATCCTCTAATGCATTCCAAAAAAATTAACAAACAATTTGATAAAAATTTTAGAATACTTCCCAACTTTATCTTAACTATTATATATCTTGTTCGAAAAACTATTCCGACCTTATCTTGATACTCTCTTGTCTTGCTTATTTTAACAAATACTACTTAAGTCTCTCAAACGTCTTCATATGAGTTATATACACATTTTGTTAGGCATGTTCAACATCTATATTTCAGTTTGAGAGAGAGAATTAAGATATGATTTGTATATATTATATCTATAATATAATAATTATAAATATCTTGTTAAGGTATGACTTATATATAGTATCTCTATATAATGTAGTAATCATATATCTTGAGATATATAGAATATATGCAGAATATAAAATATTTTTATAAGATATATATATATATATTTAGTAATTTAAGCTCATGTATATGAAGGTTGTAGTACCATTCAAGAGAAAATGTACATTGTTCTATCACAATACCAATTTGGAAGAGGGCAAAAAAGATGGGAGAAGGGGAAGGGATTCGTTCTCATGAATTACTAATTATCCTTGCTTTAGCGTCAAGGATATTGTTGTTTCTTATGTATATTTCACCTGACACTTTTGAGATTTTGTGAAAAGACACTAAGTACTCTTTGTGTTTCTGTAAATAACAGAGACCTCCCTTATAATAAAAGGAAAATACTATTGGTATACCTATTTTGTATATCTTAGACTACATAAAGAGATATTATGACAAAAAAACTCTTCATGAGGTGCATAGAGGCGCATGTGAGGTACATGATATTTTGATTATAATAACCCTTTATATAACCCAAGATATATAAAATGGGTGTACATCTAACATTATTCATAATAAAATAGAAATCATTTGACAGCAGCCAACTCCATACTCTATAGCTTTCAATAGATTCATGAAAAATTATGAAGAAGAGCTGTCACTATTACATAATTCCTTCCGGGCTTTAGGGCAGAACTACAAACAAGTAAAGGTACACAATTGTCTCTTTTTGTTGTAAATTAAGTGATATTTCAAATGATTTATAATTTCTTCAATTCCACGTTGATTGGATATAAATATTTATTTTTCCTTTTGTATTTACTATGTCTATATAACCTTATAAAAGCTAGGAGAGAATTGGGTCTCGCATACTAGTGCACACATTGCAACCTTTTTATTGGCTTTTCTTTTTCTCTACAAAACTTATTTTAACCCGAGGTTTGAATTGGTCTTGATCATTGGAAAAAGAACATATTATAATTGTGACTTGAAATTTAAATTTGACTGAGTCTGAGACTCTTAATTTAACTGTAATTAGAATGTTATCAAATTTGATTTTGATTAAAATTTATTTCATTTGAAAAAATATCTTCATGAATCATCTTCTAATCAGAATATGGTTTCATGTATATATCTATAAATAATTTTAAGTCTATAAATAGGTGTCCAATACTCTAGAATTAATTACAACTATATCACTTTTGGTGTAACAATATTTACTTAGTGATATTTTGGGTGTGATAATATCATTTTTGTATTACTAATTATTTGCTTAGTGATCATTTCTACTTGTGATTTTTCCCCATTTGAGATTTTTATGTAAATTTTTGTGTTCGTATGTATAGTTGTTGGTTAATCGTGGTTTGTTGTCAATCCAATTTCGTAACAGAACAAGTCTTCAGTTGACTAGTTCTTCTCATACTTCCCATCCCTTTTATCTTTTATCTGTTTGAATAAGTCTCTCCCATGTACTGATTTCCTCTCAACAGTAACATTGTTCGCCTATAAATACAGTCTTTCGCTACACTTGTGACACAAAATTTATTAGTTATTTTGATTATTCTTACTACCACTATTTTGTTGGATTCGTCTATTGTTTCTTCCTGCTCCTTTCGTCCCCAAAACCGTAAGTGCATATGGATTTTGGAAAATCTTGTTGCTTTCTCAGGAATAGCCACCTTAGCTTTTGCACTGTTTTGAGGGATAAAAATTATCCTTAAAGCCCGGTGACATTTGTTACACCTCAATCTTTGTACATTTACTATCCACCTTTGCCTTAGTTCTACAATGCCCTCAACTTTAAAAATTATTCTTTTAACTTCTTGATATTGTGTATATAAATTATTGTACTCTCTAATACTTAATTCTCTAAAATAAAAAAATATGGGGCCAATTAGGTAATGCCCCTGGCCCTGACACGCACACAAAAGAAAACCAAAACAAAATCCAAAGTTTTAATATCGACAATAGCAGGCTGGACGATATTGAATACAGAAGATACAGACTTCAATTGAATTGGGTATGGGAGGTTAGTACCGGAAGCTGTTTATCTAATTAGGAGACCAGCAGCAGGTATAGAAAAAGGAAGAAGACCATGCACGGATCTTATGATGGGGTCCCTCGAAATTTAATATAGCACTATCTTGAAAGGAATTCCACTACAAAGAAAGACATTGAAAGGACAAGTTTATTTATTTATTATCACCACGGTTAGCTCAGGGTGGAAAGAAGCAAAAGAATTTTCACATCACATGCTTTTCTGAGTAAAAAAAGGGGAAAGGAAGAAAAGCTGAGATTTGAAACTATTTGCACGTGAGGGTTAATATTGTAAGATTGTGAGCACTAAATTTAAGATCCACCATCTTCATTGCGACATAATGGACCACCAACTTCAGCTAAATGCTGGATTAGATTCATACTGCCACAAAAATGAATTTAAGGTTAATTTACAAGTTTGAGCTTCCAAAACGGATAACCTCATTGGAATTCAAAGCAACATCCCATGATCCACTTCTCATGTGCTTTTTGGCTTATCCAGCGATCAAGTTGTGGCGTTCAAATCTAAAAACAAAATATGATATTGGCATGTGAAGAACAGTCTTGCTAGTAAGTCATTATTTTGAAATTTGCATATATACATATAAATAAATACTTCAGCTTGAAGTGATTACTTTTACAGTCGGTTGAAGTTGTCTGGTGTGTGTTTTAATTTCCCAGTTTAGAGCAGTACCCTAAGTTACTTATACAAGGGGGAACATTGATATCCTAATCATTGCAATTTTGCCTTCGATTTCTGGGGAGGTCCCTTGCACTTTGTAAATCTTAGTTGTTTTCTTATAATTGAGTTTTTGTTGACTCTGTTACTAGGCCACCAAATTTCTCCTAGTAGTTTCTAATGGCAGTCTTACAGTGAGGTAAAATGAAATATAATAATTGTACCTAAAAATTCATTATGCCAGTCTTTTATAATAATTACAATTCCTTTGCACTAGTTTTATTTTATTTTTTCAATTTGATTTTGAAATATTCCTTGTACTAGTCGTGCACTTTACTTTGAACCATAGACTTTCACTCACAATAATGCAACCCCCATTGATTTCTCATCACTGACCCTTCATCAGTGAGGATAAGTAAGGAACTTGAGCTTAAACAAGTGCATATATATGTTAGGTTTTATGAATTGGCAAATTAATGAAAAACTAGCAGTTGCATAGTTGTTGGTCTTTTCAAGTCATGAGAAATTGTACTGTCTTCACATAAATTAAGGTAGCATGTGGTTTAATAAGCAAAATTTGGAAGATAGCAAACCTACAGAACAGGGTTACAGTAACTTCCTTGAATGACAAGCAGAGGATTTGAAGACTACTATCAAGATTCAATCACTTGTCCAGACTGCTGGAATGGAAGCATTTGAATGACACCTCTCAGGTGTTCTGATTATCTTGGAGATCCAAAGAGTAAGAAAAACTGAACTTGACAGGGTATTCTAAATGCATGGTATTCATTCAAATGTATGATCTTATTCTGAATCTTACCTAATTGACCTAGGATTGTTACTTTGAAGAGCCCAAGCCTTTCCAACTTCTTAGAACATATAGTCAACTGAGGCTATTGAATACTCCAGAACTGTGAGAAACCCCTTGGCCTAGGAACAAAAAGTATTCTTTTTGCTAGTGTTCAAGGTTAGTGTTCAGGTGAGCAAGAAGACTTCTACTGGGAGATGCATTGTGTCAACTAGGATAGGGTTGTGAGCTGGTACATGAGATTTTGGATCATTCTCTTCTAGTCTTGCACATAAATGAAGAATTTTCTAGCACGGCGCTTTTCAAATAGCCCCATCAGTGAAGATTTGAGTGCTTCCACATCCATAACTGGTACTTTGTATATCTGAATGGGTTAAACTTAAAACCGATGACTATCTCAAAGGAAGCTTTAACCTTTACTTGCTTTATGAAAAATTAGATTGGAATTCTTATGGGGGAAAAAAAAGAAAATCTTAATATCCATCTCACCCACCCTTTGTTATAGACAAAACTACCTACAGCCTTGAAATTTAGATATTGACATCAGTGTGGACACGATCAAGTGCACCAGTAGCCATCGTGAACTGTCGAAGCAAATAAACAGGTATCAAGATTTTGTGGTACATATTCAAGACGTTGAAAGCAGGCCTAAAGTTGTTTAATATCTGAGCAATAATTGTTAATAATTGAGATGCGTGGGGTATATATTTTGTTAATGTTCCTATTTCCTTGACCATTTAAAAGTTAAATTAAATATCAAGAAATTTATATAAAATTATTTGAGAAATTAGCTCATACTCAATCCAAAGGTTGTTCTGGGAATGGCCGCCTTCTTGGGTCAACCAACAATACATATCAGATCTCCCTGAAAATATTTACACTTTGCCTATTTCTTTAACATCCAATGCGTCTGAATGTGGTCTTCTCTCAATAGTTATTCTTGATTGGGAAAATGAGAAATCATTGATATTCACAGTTCTTTTAATTTCTCATTTTTGGGTTAGCATCAATTGGCACAGAAATCATTGTAACTGATTACCTTTTCATCCATCAACTGACCCACTAGCAACTTTTAAAAGCCCTTTATTTCTTAATCACTGCTACATTGTGTTTATGCAAAATTATACTGTTCAAACTAGCCTCTCGAGTTGGGTCAGTTGACGCTCAGCTCAGCTTCACTCAGCAAGTCAAGTTGTAAAATCGGACCAATTCTCTAACTACGGAAATTTTAGAGCTTACACGATTTAAGAAGAGGGTAAAAATAGCACATGGAAGACCAAAGACTTCCTTTGTGGATATAAATACATTGAATGATGACGACAAGGAAGTCTGCATACTTTGGGGATCATGTTGACATTGTAATCTCTGCTTGAGCCCAAATGTCCTTGAGGTGTATCACCACCTCTGAATCGCTTCCAGAGCTACAAAAGTCACAATTTAAAATGAATTGACGTTATATGATCAACAAAGGGCGTATTACTGATAATGGACGCAGCAATTAAGCATGAGACCGTGATGCTACATGGTTGAGAATAAGTGAAGTGGATTCTTATCCGTGGTAATCATTTCTATCCATGTGAAGAACCTGTTCCAACCATGGAACAAAGAACCCTATCTTCTTGCAGTTTAACAACACCATTATAATCCCAAAACAGAAGAAACCCTGAATGATGGTTAAAACTGTGAACAAAAATATAACCAAACCAGAGAGAGATTTAAGAAATTACTTGAGTTTGTTTGACAGACGTAAACTCTCAAATGGTCCAAATGTGTGATCCAAAAGTAAATAATATACAACAACAACAAGCCTTAATCTCACTAGATGAAGGAAGAATTCTAGCTTGTCAATCACTTCAATTAATTAATGACTATATCTTCCAATAAAACCATTACATCTCATGTCACACTAAAGAGTTTTCCACTAAATTTTATTTGAGTTTTCTTGATCTCTTTTGTTACAAACTTTGTAACGCCCGCTATTTTAGGCACTTTATCATCCTGGAAATTCAGGAGTTTTTTTTTTTTTTTATTTAAACCCATGAATTTCCCTTTTTAGTCTCTCAACTCTAATTAAGGTGACTAATAAGAGTTTTGCAAAGAACGCAGTATAGATTGAACAATGTCAAGATAAAACATCTAGAAATTAAATATTGAATTAATAATTCAGGTCCTTACATCTTGTATTCCAATGTTCAAATAAATTAATGAAGCCAAACTTTACAATGAAAGAATATTCTAAATACGAAATTAAAAAAACTATCTTCTATTGTCAATCTTCTTCTCTTCCTTTGAGCATCTTGGATCACCTGTTGATACATTTAAATATATCTAATTAGGTGACGAACCACCTAGTGACACCTCAAAAATAGTTTTTGTGCATATGATTTTACACGTAATATGCATTTACTATCTACACTTAATTATAACAAACAATACGATAATCATTATTTATTATTTATCAAGTACCCACACTGTTTAGGACAAGTGGATATTTCTAACATTGGAGAAATGCTAGATTATGCATCCAACAAATATGCTTAGACTCGTGAACAAGTAAGAAGTTGGTGAAACATAGACTAGCCATATTTCAACAGAAAAGATTTAATCTGGGTCAAGTTCAAGGAAAAGCTCCCTAGTGCTATCAAGTAAAGCTTGAATAACTTGGTATTTGGCCTGGCTTTCCTCTGTTCTCATGCCTTCAATATATACTACAGTTTCTGTATCCCCTAAGATCAAGCACAGTGCAGTTATTGCACTTACAAACTCTTTCCAGTGACGGTTTCATGAAGCAAGCATAGACACAATTTCATGTGTATAGAGTGTTGGGGGCTTCCACACACGTATATATTTGTAAAAATGATTGCCAACAAATGACAAAAGGTCTGTAAGCTTGTCCTAATTCGAGCTCACCCACAGGCTAGATTCAAAATGGACAGATCTCAACATATAATTACAGCAGCCAAATTATCCGTCTATATTGCCATTGTTACTCTGAATTCTTAACCATTAACAAAATCATTACCTTCCAATGCGTTTGGTAGGTGGGATGGAATGGAATTGGGTGGAAGTTCTCTTCGTTTGGGAGACACATTAGTAATGGAGGGGAATGGAAATTGATTGAAACACTTTCCATCCAGTGGCCTACTTTTGTCTTCCCCTGCCAAATTGGGAGAAAATGGACGAAAAAATCAACTTTTATGATTTGACAGCAATAACCTCAATAATTTTATTAAATATTCAAATTTGTCCTTAACTTTGTCACACACGACCTTTTCACTAAAAGGGTGCAGTGGTCATTTGATGATTAATATATTTTCATTTCATCCATCTTCAGTACTCTCATTTCTCATTGCTTTCCATCCCATAATCTCCCAAACAAAGAAAAATTATTTTTCATTCCATACCACTCTCTTCTGTATCACTCATTTTCATTCCATTCAATTACCTATTCTCTCACAAGCAAAGCTTTAGTTCCAAAACAACAGAATTTAACAATATGACGCACATTTGTATACATAGTGATCAAACAATCATATATACATGATACCACCACCAACATAAAAATGTATAAATAATATGTATGTGCGTGCAGAGACAGGGAGAGAGAGAGCGCTCAGTGTGAGTCCATCGACGGAGAGGAGTCCACTGATTATGCATTCCTTGAGACCGGTCCCGAGCACTACGACGTCGTATGTTTCATTTCATCCATGGCAGTGTATCAGATCTGGGGGCAATTTTCGAGAAACCAGAATATATCTTGCAGCAAAACTAATGATTCTGGAGCGGCATGAAATGGATGGGTTTAGCCCTAGCACTGAGTCTGAACGAACGAACGGACGAACAGAATAAGCGGAGGCCTTCCTGAATTACGGCCCAAAACCGGTACATTCCCGCCGACTTCCAGGCCTGCCTTGCACGAGCCACACCTTTCACTCTGCTCCATACTATTTTTTTGCTTAGGCCCACCCGTTTTGCGGGTCGGAGCGGGCCGAAACACAAAAGGGGCCAGCATAGTTCTGTGGCCCTTATAGAATGGGCTGAGGCCAGGTCTTGGCCCACTGGGGCATTTTAAATGAATTGTCAAGGTAGCTAGAGTTCCATTTTCATCCCTCACCATACCACCCCACCGGTCCTCCATGCGTATGATTTCCAATGAAAGCTTGCATCCGTACGTGTTTATTTATCTGCATCTGTCGATCAACCAGGCATCATCCAAACTATTGTCGATCGATCAAGCAATATCCAAACAACGATTGACGGCCATGAAACCATTGACCATGGTGGACGGTGGCGACTAATTGCGTTTTTAAAGTTTGATCGAAAATTAAAAATTATATCTATCAAAATCTAATCATTAAATTTGATCAACTTTTCTATATATTAACCATCTTGACTCAACCTTTCTAATGATAATTTTTAATTGTATAAATTTCTAGCCGGTGGTGGTCGTCGATAATGGAAAAAAAGCAAGCGCCAGAGAGGATAGAAAAAAAAAAAGGAACAAAATTTATTCTTAAATTTAGAAAATAAAATTATATATTTATTTTAATTTTTAAAAATGTAATATATATTATAATTAAAAATATATATTAAATATAATTTATTAAGTGTATTACACATGTATAATAATATTTAATATAAAATATTATATTAAAAGGAATTAATTTTATAATCAAAATTTTAAAATAAAATATCATAAAATATTTTTTTTGAAAATTTCAAAAAAAATACCTTTTCTAATTTTCTGTTTTAAGAAATAATTCTTTAAAATAATAAAAAGAATATGTTTTTAAAAATCTCAAAATAAATATTTAAAATTAAAAATTAAAATACGAAGAACAAAATAGTGCAAAGAGTGTGTGTGTCTCGCGGTTTTGCCAAGTCCCAACCATATTTCAAAACATAAAAGACACTGACGTCAGTCACCACATTAAGTGATAACCAATACAGAATTTCAACATAGGAATTACTATATATACTAGAATATTGCATTGAATTTATCTAGCAAGAAAACAAAAGAAAGCAATTCCTATCTATCTTCAAAAAATAAAAAAATAAAAAAATGAAATATTTAGGGTACCGTGGCACCTGACATACTACTAATCATGAAATTACGAAATGATAACTGTGATAACATGGCCGCAACAACACGCAGCAGGTTGTGGAGCTAGCTAGATCAAATTAATTCATTCCATACATCAGATTAGCCGGTGCAAAAATATGACAATAAATGGAACATTTTTGTCATAGTTTAATTGAAAATTTCAAGAACAAATACGCTTAGACTTGCATTAATTCTAATCAATCTTCCCTAACACACAATCAGCTTCTCTTCCTTGCCAAACCAACTGCTCTCATCTTCAGAAGGGCAACCTGGAAAAAAGGAAAGCAGAGAGAGAGAGAGAGAGAGCACTGACTAAAAGTTGTTTCGGATGTGGAAAAAAAGAAGCATATATAGAAAGGAATCTACTTTGATCAAAGCACAAGGAAGTGCCTTTGTCAGAGCATCACTTTATGCAGGGTTTAGCTAGCAGGATATAAGCTTCTATTACTTGCCACCTAATTGGCTAATCCTAATCTGAAAACAATTTCTGCAGTCAAGCCTATCTCATAATCTGGCGTACAAGGTTCTTGCTATGGCACTATGTAGTTAAGTTCATGGTGCAAGAGGTTGCTTGAATCTAAGGCCTGACAACGCAATAGCAATCTTACCAGTGACTCTGCCCTGCAGACTCCTTATGCAAATGGTTAGCATCTATATTCTGTACAAACAAACTTACGCACAGACATAAATAAACTTGGCCAGCATCTGTGGTATCATCCTCATCCACAGAGAGAGAGAGAAAGAAAGGCAATGAAGAAAGAAATGTCTTGTGTTGGACATATTTTTGGTTGAACAATCATGACCTTATAAATGAAGGGGAACTGTCTACTTCTGGATGAAAGATAAGGCCATAAATAAAACTAACGGGATAAAATTATTTACATGCCTGTTATTATTTACTTGTGGACCTTTGAAAGAAGAATTAGAAAACTCACCCCAACTTGAGGAATGTGTCTGAGCTGTCATTGTCTTGTTGTGGCGGGCCAGTGGAGTTGCAATTGTAGGTGACGGAATCTGATGATTGACCTTCCTCATAATGCATGTCATCCGAATCAGCAGAGCCATGTTTTCGAGCATTGGATCCTTCCATAACCTACAGCCAAATATTCCAGCTACCATTAAAATTTGTGAAGCAAATCTGTAAGTTCAGCGGAATGTGGGTTTAGTGGCAGTCCGCACTTGTCGTCTCAATCTCTCATTCTCTTCCATGAGTTGCATTCCCTGCATATTTTATCAATTTTAAGAGGAACTTAGAAGGTAATCAAAAAGTAACTGAATATAATACCATATTAGTTTTAATAAAACTTAATCAACTGATAACAATCGACAAAAACTCCTGATGCATATGCAATATGACATGTTACCAGGATAGTGACTTGTTTGTTCATTTATACTGACCATAGATAGATAGTGACTTGTTCGCTTATTTATACTGACTATGACATGCAACTTGCTAAAATGTACTAGAAAAATCCTCAAGCAGTTCCACCGTATCTAGATTAATTCTTCTCCTACAGTTGATCTTTGCTTTAGGATTAAATATTTTTCCCCAAAATATGGTAGGATAAAGCCATCTCTTAAAACATATCCACATAAATAGCAATATATATATATATATATATATATATATTCACATTAAGTGGATTCTTTAAATATTTTCACAGGCCTCCTTCCAGTTACAGAGATCTAAGATGTTACTCAAATCAATGTATAATTCTTATCTTTTAGCTGTTAATCTCCAGTGGTCTTTTTCCAATTAAAAGGTCCAGGTCTGACCTTATGTTGAAGATGGTTGATCTCTTGCATAATTTTTCCACCCTGCAATGTGAACAAAATTTTCAAAGTAAATCATGAACATAATGTAAAGGTTCTGACTGGCAACACAAACATGCACAAGAAATAAATATATAACAACCTTTTTCTCAATCACACGGCCCAATCCAGCTTCAAGGGACCTCTCTAACTGCTGTAATTCTTCAATGCTTAACCCTTGGATCTGCTCTCCCCTCATATGCCTGTCCTTTAAAAGTTAAATATATAATATATGGACAAGCGACAGCCCAAGAGAAAAGGATATTATACAAACAAATACCTCAACCGATGAATTTTCTCTGCTACTTCCTTGCTTAATCTGGAGTAATTGCTGTTCTCTACTAGCTGCAATAATAATCCATCATTCTTTTGGCAGGAAATGCAAAGGCTAGTTTGCAAAGCAAATGAAGGAAAAGAATGAATTGGTAAATAAATCATGTAACAGACAGAAGTCATGTCAGTGATGAATATATCCTTGACACCATGGAAAAGAGGTAAAGTAATTACATCCCTAAAAAACTAGGAAACTAAACCACACCACTACTTGTATATTCTATGATTGATGACGAAATCACATAGGGACCTTGAAAGTGAACATGACAAGAAAAATTTAGGTTACTTTAGATACAGAAAACATTTCTCAGTTTTTAAATTTTAAAAAAAGATTAAAAATGTGTACAATTGTTAAATATAGAAAACTGTTTTCTGATCTTAAAACCTGAAAAATATGGTCACAATAGTTATAAAAAATATGTATTCAATTGCTACATAATGTAACATTTTTCTTCCTACCAATATTCATGGTATTTCTAATATTTACAAGTTTAATGATAATAATTACTAGTATTGTTATTATTAAATTAAAATTATGAAATTGATACCATTATAAAATAAATATATTACCAATACAATACTCAATACTCATGGTATTGTTAATATTACAAAATAATGATAATCATTAATAATACTGATTAAAATTTTCAATTTTTTTCAAAAAATTTAGAAATTTTATAACAATAATAATAATTTTGTTATTAATATATTAACTATTTGTTATTAGCCAATTATTTTATTTATTATTATTTATAATATTAAAATACTAATATTTTGGTGTTATTAGTATAATAATGTTATTTTCTATTTAGTAATATTTTAGTATTTATAGTACAAATATTTTTATATTTGTATAATATTATTTATTATTTATTATTAGTAAAATTTGAAATTTATATTATACGTATAATTTATATTGATACTAATATAAGTATAATTAATATTGATTTTGGTTAGACTTAAAACTCATGTTTTCTATTTTAAAAACACAGAGAAAACACCCTTTTGTGAAGAAAATAGTGGAATACATTCTAAAAATGTTTTTATCAGTCCATATAAAATTAAAAACTGAAAAACAGAGTCCTCTATTTTTATTTGAAAATTTTTCTCATTTGAACATGATTAGTGTTTTTTTTTCACTAAAAATTGAAAAAAGTTTTTCCACAACTGAATAGCCCCTAAAGTTTCCCTAAGACAACATTCTATTTTAATTTTCTTTTTTGGGCAGCAGAAATAGCTCACCTGCAGTTCAAGAGAAGGTTGTTCCAGCTTGCCGAGATTCTTTGAATGCAAATTATGCCTTTCAAGTATTTCCTTCATACTTCAGAAGGTAAAAGGGTTAAAAAGGTACTCATCATACATTCCTGGAAGATTCGATAAGAGTGAAAACTAAACTGGAATCATAACTAGTCGCATACAAATACAGGAATTGAGATGGAAAAATAAAAAGCCACAGGAATAAGACGGGAGCACATCAATAAACTTCTCAATGCAATTACTGTAGGTGTAGTGATTACAATTTAAAGTAAATGGCATACGAGATTTTGGTCATTAATTAAGCAGATGAAATAAATTGTAATTATATTCTGTATGTTAACACGGAGTGGATACCAGAATTCAGCCATTATGATAATGATTAAAGTAAATTCATAACTTCCCACATAATCAGTGTAACAAAGGGCAGTCCCCTAGAGCTAAAGCATGACGCACAGCATAGGGCACAATTATTAATCAATGTGTGCATTTTGAGTATGTCCTGCGAATAAAGTGCTGCAAAGAGTAAATATCAGGGGAAAAATACCTACTTTTGTATAGATACTCAGAATCAAATC
Source organism: Diospyros lotus (assembly GCF_014633365.1). Lineage (NCBI taxonomy): Eukaryota > Viridiplantae > Streptophyta > Magnoliopsida > Ericales > Ebenaceae > Diospyros > Diospyros lotus. The sequence continues at coordinate 15,956,152 of NC_068343.1, forward strand.
CTAGTGACATTCAGATTAATTTATCAGTCTTCTGTGTACATTAATACAGAGCACAGTTTATTAGCAAAATTGCATCCACAGCTAAGTTAAAAAGATGTTCCAGCTTAAATCGAAACTTAGTCCCACATAAAAAGTACAAAAAGAAAATGCTTTTACTCAACAAAAAAAAAAAAGAGAAAAAAAAAAGTGTCTTGATGAATAACTGAGCTCAAACTAAATAACAAATTCAGAGCAGCCAATCCTATAATTTAAACTGATTATTATACTAGATTACGGACATTATGCAGGGACATAAATTGAAATTAGACACGATGGGTTTACATATAGTGCACTGTGCTGGACCATTAATTAATTACATTTCAATGTACAGAATTTCATGAAAGCACATACTTTGAATCTTTTTTCTTTTTTTTCAAAAAAAAAAAAGACTGACCTTAAATTTCAGATTATCAAATCTAAAATATCTCAGATAGGAACAGAAGATGGAAAAAAGACCACTACAAGTTACTACAATGTCTTACGTCTTCTTAAAAAGGTCAACCCAAATCCATCTTATTTTAGCATTCTGATGCTTTTTTAGTATAAGATTAATGCAGTAGAATTTGGAAATGTCACCACATGCACTCAAGAACGTTTTGCAAGTTCATATACTTGCCGCATATTAGCAACTAGAATTTGATTAGAGAAGTTTCAAATATGTGAGGAAGAAAAGAAGGTTGTTTGTTGCCACTGCTGCTGCTTCTTGTTGTAGTTGTTTTACTTTCTGGCCCTCAATCCTTGCCATTGCTTTTTCTCTGAGTTCTTGTCACTTGTCAGTACCTTTCGATGTTGCAGTGAAACTACCAGAAAGTAATTAAGTTACTAATCTCCACAAAACTTTCTACCAAAAAAAATGCTGGATTCATACTAAAATATTTTACAACTTTCATTTATTTGTCCATTGTCCAATTGCTCGAGGATCATGGGCCAAATGTTGGCACATCAACACAGAAACATGGCTTGCTCAGAAATATTCAATCTTGCCTATTCCAGTATTCCTCATTTTCCATCCAAATTGGCAGCAGCCCAATCTAAGAAATCACAAAGAAAGTTTCCTCATCTTCATGGCAGCCCTATTTGATCATATTTGGTGTCTCGGGAATTCCATCAGGCTCCACCCTTTGGAGGATAATTGGTATCTCTCAATTCATCATGTCAATTTGCAAACCATGGAATGAGCAGGTCTCTTCTCGACACCTCTCCTCTAATTATATATGATTTCCCAGCTGCCTATCCACGTGGTTAAACTATCCCCTCCCCCACAAGGAGTGATCAAAATTAATGTTGATGTTAAACTATCCCCTCCCCCACAAGGAGTGATCAAAATTAATGTTGATGCTGTCTTTAAAGCTGGTCAGGGCGCAGGTGGGATTGTAGTGGGAGATGCAGGCGGAAATTAATGTTGATGCTGCCTTCAAAGCTGGTCAGGCCGCAGGTGGGATTGTAGTGAGAGATGCAGGTAGGAATCTTATCCCACTCTCAACTATCCTCTTTGAAGCCAGCTCAATCTTGATGGCTGAAGCTCATTCTTAGAGCAGCTGCTATCTTTGCAAAAAAACAACCAGTGACCACTTAATAATTTTTAAAAAAATATGCTCAAGGACTTGTCATTGCATCCTTCCAAGCGCAGGAAGATATTCCTTGGTCCATAGTCTCTTTTATCTCAGATTTTTGGCACATTTGTTCTTCCTATATCCTGGCTGGTCCCTAAGTCATGTAAAACATCAAGGCAATTGAACAGATCATGAACTCACTGCTTGGGGCTTTTGAGTCAAGTTTGAAGGAATATTTGATCCAGCTCATATCCCTACCGCTGTCCTGCCTATCTATTACAAGGAGCGACCTCTTTCCTCCTTGAGTATTGCTGCTTTTGGTTGTTTATTTTGGTATGGGTTTGGTCTTTACTCCTTCACCGAATGACTTGTCCTTAGTGACTTACACATATGCAAACCATGTTGTCTGCAAGGTCACTAGGCGATCTACTAGCGGTTTCTGTGTATATTTTGGCCAAAATCTTATCGTGTGGGGATCCAAGAAACAGTTTGTTGTTGCTAGATCTGTTGGAGAGGCCGAATATCGGGCAGTTGCTATTGGTGTGACTGAACTCATGTGGTTGAAATCCTTATTTGTTGAGTTGGGATATCCTTGTGTGTCCACTCTAATCGTATGGAGTGAGTCGAGTGACAACTTGGCTGCTAAGAGCATGGCAGAGAATCCAGTATTTCACTCTAGGACAAAGCATGTTGAAATCGATGTTCACTTTGTGCGGGAGAAAGTTGAATGTGGTGAAGTATAAATTAGATATGTTCCAACATCTGATCAAGTGGTAGATATTCTTACTAAAGGACCGCCTAGAGACCGGTCTAAGTTTTTGTGTAAGAGACTTGGTTTAAAAGTGTCACCTGTGTGTGCTGATTTAAAGACTGCTACAGCTGCTGCAGTTTCATCCACACAGTTCTTGACTTCTATGGAGTCTGATTTGAAGGGGAGTGTGGAAGCATCTAATATTTTGTTATAACAGTTTGTGTTGTTGCTGTTATGTTTATGTTTATAATTGATGTAGTTTGCAGTTGTTGTTATGCTTTGATTATTGATGCTTTCTAGGATAGGCGGTATTTTCCTTTCTGTTAAGCGAGCTGCCTATATAAGGAGCTCACAGTCTCTTTGTATACGTAACTTTCATTTGCGATTCTTTGTATGAAAAGTTCTGCTCGAGGTATTTTCTCTCTCTCTCTCTCTCTCTCTCTCTCGTGTTATGCTTCTGATCTACTCCTAGGGGTTCTCTACAGTATCTTCTCCAGCAAATATATATATGTATATTTATTTATTTATTTATTTTACACATACCCTATAAGAATTGTCATTTGATGCTTCATAGGAAAATATTAATATTCTAGTTAATCATAGTAGCATTAAAGCTTGACATGTCATTGTTGTTTGCATGGATGATCAAACAAGCAATAGACTGGACCTCTTTGGTTTACGACTACACTCAATATGGAACAGACTTCTGAATTAACAAGTAGTTTCAACAATCAACCAACTCAAACGCCACAGAGCCCTCAGTCATGGAAGCTCTGCTAGTTCCACCAATTTAATTACCAAATGAGTTCTCACTCTAGTATCATATATATTGTGGATTCTGAGCCAATAAAATTTACTTTCAACGCAAAATAATTTAGATTTAAGTGCTAAATTCCAGCCACTGCATCAGCAGTCATCATTGCCCCGATAAACAAATATAGTAGTGCAATATTTATTCCTCACCAATATCTTCAGATCCCACAGTGCACACACTGAATTATTATTGTCAGGGTCATAAGAGGCTAACAGCTGTGCTTTCTTAATTTCTCCGGCAGTTTCTATCCATACAGCAGTAACTACCAAGTAATATTTTTCTACATACTATTTATTCCGCCAAAAGCAGGCCAATAAAGGAAAAACTTGTAGGAAGCAAGCAAATATGAGCAGCATTACAAACCTAAAAATGATATCCTATGCTAGAATCACAATCTACACGCATATATTTCATCATAGAATCACAATATTCACATCACAGCCAATGATTCGTTTGGTACAGCATGAACAAAAACACAAATATAACGCAGACAGCACATAAAATGAACAGTAGCTAGTGACCCAGAAGATGAACTATATCCAAAAGGCCGTTATAATTATGGATTCAAAGCCCGTTCTAGAAATAAATCATGGTAACAAGTTGGTCTTAAAAGAATATTATGTTAAAAGAGATTCTTCTCATTCCATCAATCGTGAAAACCTCATGTAGACTTCAACAAAAACCATGCTCTAACCAGAAAGACCCTTCAAAGTCTCAAAATTAAGTACTTCAAAAATTAGAAATCAAACGAGATCGTCTATGAACTTACCAGGAGTCACTGATGTGTGTGTGTGTGTGTGTGTGTGTGTGTGTAGAGAGAGAGAGAGAGAAGAGAGAGAAACCTGGAGCTGGAATACTCGAAGAGCTTGCCAGTGGCGGAGAAGATGATGAGAGCAACGTCGGCATCGCAGAGAACGGAGAGCTCCTCGGCCTTCTTGAAAAGCCCTCTCCGTCGCTTGGAGAAGGTGACTTGCCTAGCGGTAGCGTTATCGATCTTCCTGATCTGGATCTTCTCTCTGGCCATTCCCTCAACACGTCTCTGTCCTTTCCTCTTACATACGCGCGCGCGCGCACACACACACACAAGTCAATATTCAGAAAGAAACAGAATAAACGGATCAACGAAAGAAAGAAATGCAAAGAGATTCTTTCTAGATATAGAGAAACAGCGAAATGGGAGAATCCAGGGGCTGAGAGCGACAGGTTTGGGGGGGAGGGGAAATTGGCGGCATTTTGCCAAATTAAGTGAGAGGGAAAGGGTGCTGAGGGAGGGAGGCAAGCCAAATTGGGAATTCTTGGTTCCAGATCCGGACGAAAACAACTCCACTTCTCTTTCTCTTTTAGGAAAATCCACCAGAAAATGGAGTCTCAGTCTCAGTCTCAGTTTCCACGGCGTGAAATGAAAGAGGAGAAAGAGGAGGGGGTTCAATTCATTGCTTACCAGTTCGTTTAAAGGGTTTGGTGAACGGTCTGGTCTATTGTGTGCTTTCACATCCTGTGTGTTTGCTTCCGCTGCTAATGGAGATTTCAAAGACAGTGATGAGAGAGAAACAGAGAGTTCTGCTGTAACTTTTAGCCACACTGATGCTTCTTCTTCCTCTGCTTCTTTCTTTTTCTTCTCCTTCTCCATTTAAAGTTTTAATCATAAGAAAGAATAAATATATTCGTACAGAATTTTGATTAAAAAACTGACAAACCGCTACTAATACTATACTATATAATAATGGAAAATGCTATTGGTACACCCATTTTGTACACCTTGGGCTACAAAATGGGGTATTATGACAAAAAACCCCTCATGAGGCGCATAGAGGCGCGTGAGGCTCATGGAAAGGCGCAGGGTATTTTAGTCATAATACCCCTTGTGTAGCCCAAGATGTACAAAAATGGTGTACATGTAGCATGATCCATATAATAATAAAGTAAAAATGTGCTTGATATTTGAACTTGCCTAGACAATAACAGCTATCTAAACAATAAATTGTACGTCACCTGTTATCTAAACAATAACGGCTACTCAAAACACAATTTTGTAAAGATTTTTAATAGAATATTACCAACAAAACATAATTGAAACGAGTTCTACTAAAATTATTGTGAATAATTAATAAAAGTAAAAATGCAAAATAAATTATGTTAACATATGTATCAAAATTAGATAATGTTATAATTAATCCTATGATCAGAACCGCACGTGCACGGCCATGCCCATGCCATGCTTCAGTCTTTTTCTGTGACGACCTTATCGAATGAGATCGAAAAGACCCAAATTCCCTTGTCCAACATTTGCTTCTCTCATTTTCCTCTCTCCCTTCTCTCATGGTCGCGCGACCACCAATCGCCGATGTTGTTGGGGCCTTGCCTCGCCTCCATCGCTGTTTCGTCTTGCCTCGCCGACCGTCGTTGTATTCTCCGACCATCGATGAGGCGACGAGACAAGACGCAACAGAAATGGCGGTGAGGCAAGGCACAACAACGTCGGTGGTCAGCGATTGTGCGATCATGAGAAAAAGGGAGAGAGGCGAGGGTTATGCAGTGGGTAGTGACATCCTAACAAATTTGTATTCTGGACAAGGATATTTTTGTCTTTTCAACCCCATTATATAAGCCTCTCGATGATGAGTATTTTTGATCCTATAGTAGTAGTGCTCCATTGCTCGCCACCACGTACCAGAAGGATGTTATTCTGTTACAAGAAAGGTCATTTAGGCCCCACGAGAGTAGTACAGTTGATTTTTGGGTAGCAGACTGTACTCGAGAAATGTCATCTAATAAAAAAAAATATTATAATATGAATTATGAAAAAAAAAAAGAAAATTAATAATTATTATTATATATGAAAAGAATGAAGTAGGTAGCGATGATGTGACAGAGGGACAAGACGATGGAATATTTTGTGGGCACAAAGCAATGAGAAGAATGGCAAAGTGGACGACACCAAAATCCAGTGGACGCACGGGATGAGCGCCGAGGGAGGATATGGGCGGATGTGAAGTACCGATGCCCTCTGCCATAGCTTTTGGACGAGCTATGCTATGCTATTGTCCTCTTCTGCTTCGGTAGCAGTAGCAGACAGGGATTCGCAGCTTTGTTCATGCCTTCACCCACTGATGTATCCAAGTCATGGTCGCTCCAAACAGCCATACTTACGTGTCTTTCTATGGTTTGGTTGTTCATTACGTGTCTCTCATACACATGAATTTATAAATATACCAAGGACAAATAGTAAAAAAAATTAAATTCTTTTGTGAATTTATAAATTTATTTAAATATTTTAATTTTAATAATTATATTTTAATAACACGTGAATGTATACAATTAGTATGGGGCGTGCTGTCAGAGGTAGTACCTTTTCGCAGCTTTTTCATGGTATATTATTTTAATTTTTTAAAATAATTTTCTAAAGCTAAAACAAGCAAATTAAATATTATTTTTGTTTTTATAACAAAATAAAAAATTCACAACGTCTGGGTGTAACGGCCCGCCTCCCGGAGCCCCTACCGCGGACAGAGGATCCGTGAGAGGGTCATTATAAAAATGATATCGAACAATGACGCACCTACAACACACACATAACCCTTTTTGAAATCATAATTTTTCTTTATTATAACATCTCATCATAATCTTTACAAACCATTCATCACTTGGGCCCCACCTGGGCTTACATAACATGCGACAAACTCTGAAAACATAAACATTAACCTTTTTAAGACACGATGACACCCAGGATCTAGGTTTGGGAGAGCTCTGCACTTGCTACCATGACTTGACGGTCTGGACCCAAATCCCGATGAACGTACCTGGAATGATGTTAAAAACAACGTGAGTCGCGAGACTCAGCAAGCTCTAGAAAAGAAAGACTGAGGGCTTAGGGTAGGACTCTTCCCATGACACACCATGCAATTCATGCCAATGCAATCACGCCATGTCATGAGCTATACGTACCTTACTTCTACATGCATAACATAAAATTAACTGCACATAAGGAACCAGGGGCCCACATAAGTCAAACATTGGCACCCGGGTCCCACATACAAACCTGTTGTAGCCTAACATAGGCTACCATATCATCATTCTCTTAGACCAGCCTTTTCCTGACATGGTCGGCTTTTCCTGACATTCAACTTTTGTCCTTTCCTGATACTTGTTACATACTTTTCCTGATTCCCATCATATTCTCATGTGTTCATCATGTCATACATCACATAATCATATACTTCCGCGATCTTGGTCTTCCCTCGGGCCAACCCCGAGCTAAAATCTAAGCCGAGCCGAAGCTCACATGAGTCGGTACTCCCAACACCTGGCACGGTACTCCCGTCCAGAATAACAGTAACATTAGAACCATGCGATGTAACACATAAGAAATGCAATGGCCGTTGTAGCATAAACGTGATGTCAAGGCCCCCATAACCAAGCATCAGGCCCTGCTACGCCTCACATAGGAATACACACATGCGACATGCTCTAAATGCATATGCTCGCCTAGGATACCCAAATTGGCTCTTAGACCAACTGGGTCATGCAAATGCTCATACATCCCATCACATACAAGGCATGTCCCCACGTGAATGCAACCCAGCCCCTTGAAGCACACACAACATGAAATGCACAAACCAAGGCGGGAATCTGGAGTACCAGCTCTTCTGGCCGTCTAGCGCTTATCGTAACAACCGATGACTGGCGCCCATACATCCAGCCATCAACTGCCACGACCCACGATCGACAATCAGTGGCTTTGTACCCATACCCTTAGACACACTTACTGACATTATTAACTTTATATCTTCCCAGCTTAACTTTACATAACATTTCTCCATAACTCATAACCCTTCATGTACATAACCACATAACATCGTAATACCATTCTTACTACTTTTCATTCACATAAAGTCATCTCAACATACATAATAAACTCTTTAACACATTTTCTTAATTCTAACCATAACCAATTTCTCTAAGAACCTAACCCCAACGGGTTCGGCATCATTCCCAAGGAAAGCGGAGCGATATAAAGCTCCGTGACGGTTGAAATAAAAGACGCCATGACATCATTACTTAGCTTATCCCATTAACAATAAACTTATTAATAAAATAAAAGTCGTAAAATGGTTACTACGCGAATTATTATTATTTATGCGTAGAACCGAGTCAAGGTGAGGGAGGGTTTAGAGTAGAAGAAGCCTCAAAGACTTTCAAGGGAAATAAATAACGCGAATAGAGGGTTAGGAGCTTGCCTGAAAATGGTTGATTTCAGCCTCTCTTGTGCTCCCGATGCGAATTAAAACGTTTCCTATCAAATAATACAACCGTGACTTAAACCGGTTAATTCTAACGCGTAAACTGTATAATCTAATCGTATAAAATCTATGATTTAAACATATAACACTTATATAAATTTTACCCACTTACCGAAATATTCTAAATACCGAATAACCTCGAAGACTCCTTAATTTTATCACTTCACTTCCATTTCGTAGCTACCGTGCGCTTCCCCAATTCTTTTCTCCTTCCTTTCCCTTTGCTGCTCGCGGTCTCCCTCTTCTCCAAGCTCTGCTCGCGAACTCCCTCTTTTCCAAGTTTTCTTTAGCAAATTTGTATCCCTATTTATACTCCTCAGAACACCTTCGCCACTAAGTTTTTCCCCAACCCCAATGGCCATCATTTAAACTATCAAATCTCATTTAATTCTCTCACAGCCTCTTGACTTTTGAACCAATTTCAGCCGCATTTAAGCCATTTTGATTGACCATTTTCCATGAAAATAAGGAAAACACAAATTGGGAAAAGAATTAAAGGCAGCACATGTTGCCAGCGCGCCACACGTCCCACACACACACACTATATTACATGTATACATATATATATATAATGTTATCTCAAACATTCCATATATATTATGTAATATAATATATTAACTTAAGATTATATTTTACTTCGCATATAATTGCGTGCGTTTCCTTCCAAATTACTTTCATTCCTTTATTTAATTATTTTATTATTTTATATTATATGCAAATATATTAATTGCTATAATATTTTATTTATCTTAATCACTTAATAATCTAAATCCTAAAATTCTACAAACTTCCGATCACTTCCCCATTTAAGAATACAATAAATTTAACATCCTCATTTAAATTTCTTTAACTCACAAGTATTCCATAAGTCACCAATCACTCTAAAACGTCGAAATTAGTACTTATTATTTACCTCTAAAATTTCGGATGCTACAATTCTCCCCCCCTAATTGAATTTCGTCCCCGAAATTCGCGTTCAATGTACTCAGACACCGAGGGTATTTGCCTCTTATGACTACTTAACCTTATCGCAACAATCCTCAGACATCACATAAACACTTACTAAAACTAGGAACTTAGGAAATTGGGCTCAAGTAGGATAGTCGATGGACTAAAGGATACGGGCGACCGTTCGCGACCGGCCGACTGTTTCCTTACCGTCACTCGACAACCCACTGTACCTTCTTACCCCTGTTTTCCTTTCTACCGTTAGTCGCATTCATTAAAATAACGCTACCCTCATATTCCTTCACATATCATTTGGAAGCTAACTTAGCAACTTTCATCATCTGTACACAAACCCACATTTTATTCCGCACACATAATTTACATACGTTTACCACTTACTAACCACATATATTACACATACTTTCCTTTACTTAACCCCCTATTTTACAATGTTTCCCTACTACCCAAGATATCGCCTCCTTATGCAGCACTCCATTCGTCCCCTTTAGCTCGGGACATCGCTTCATTCTCAAGGTCATCAAGGTCTTCATTGTCTCCTACGCTGGAACGGGCTGATTCCATACCCCGATCCTCACACTCCCATGCTGCTAATACAGAGGGTAGGTTCTTAGGGAATTGTCCAATTCCGGTCGGGTCTTCCCGGAACTTCCAGCTAGGCTCCCAAAATTTTGCCTGTCGCTCAAGAACCCGAATGAACTTGCCATACTGGAACAAAAGATTTACATCTTCCAAGAGCATTTCTGCTATGTGCTTCCAAAAGTCATTCATAAATTTCTTAGTAAATAAAACCTGTTTTTGAGATAGACCCCAGAATTGCTCATAGACTGTGGATCTGAATACTTGGTTAACCCGGCACAGATAACTGATTATCATTTCATCTTGATGCTGGGCACCTCCCATATGAGTGAGCAGCTCATGCTCCCAGCGGTGCCACAACAAATCCAGGGCTCCCAAGCCAGTGTCTGGTACTCTATGACTCGGCTCTCCTGGCTCCATAGTAATCTCCAATCTGCACACCATGTCATTTAACACATTATTAGAGAAAGAAACCATTCTTCCAAACCTAAGGGTTCTTATACTTTTCAGCCAAGACTAGCGCCTAATAGTTAAACATCCCTTAATCTTTACTCGATACCTATGCATACAGAATCGTATTATTTCCTAACTTACACATAAGGATAGGATCCTAACCACTCGACTAAAGACACGCTCCAAACCCTACTCGATCGTCCTATGTGTGAAGAGTCTCCTTTCTTAAACCTAAACTTGCTCTGATACCAAACTGTAACGGCCCGCCTCCCGGAGCCCCTACCGCGGACAGAGGATCCGTGAGAGGGTCATTATAAAAATGATATCGAACAATGACGCACCTACAACACACACATAACCCTTTTTGAAATCATAATTTTTCTTTATTATAACATCTCATCATAATCTTTACAAACCATTCATCACTTGGGCCCCACCTGGGCTTACATAACATGCGACAAACTCTGAAAACATAAACATTAACCTTTTTAAGACACGATGACACCCAGGATCTAGGTTTGGGAGAGCTCTGCACTTGCTACCATGACTTGACGGTCTGGACCCAAATCCCGATGAACGTACCTGGAATGATGTTAAAAACAACGTGAGTCGCGAGACTCAGCAAGCTCTAGAAAAGAAAGACTGAGGGCTTAGGGTAGGACTCTTCCCATGACACACCATGCAATTCATGCCAATGCAATCACGCCATGTCATGAGCTATACGTACCTTACTTCTACATGCATAACATAAAATTAACTGCACATAAGGAACCAGGGGCCCACATAAGTCAAACATTGGCACCCGGGTCCCACATACAAACCTGTTGTAGCCTAACATAGGCTACCATATCATCATTCTCTTAGACCAGCCTTTTCCTGACATGGTCGGCTTTTCCTGACATTCAACTTTTGTCCTTTCCTGATACTTGTTACATACTTTTCCTGATTCCCATCATATTCTCATGTGTTCATCATGTCATACATCACATAATCATATACTTCCGCGATCTTGGTCTTCCCTCGGGCCAACCCCGAGCTAAAATCTAAGCCGAGCCGAAGCTCACATGAGTCGGTACTCCCAACACCTGGCACGGTACTCCCGTCCAGAATAACAGTAACATTAGAACCATGCGATGTAACACATAAGAAATGCAATGGCCGTTGTAGCATAAACGTGATGTCAAGGCCCCCATAACCAAGCATCAGGCCCTGCTACGCCTCACATAGGAATACACACATGCGACATGCTCTAAATGCATATGCTCGCCTAGGATACCCAAATTGGCTCTTAGACCAACTGGGTCATGCAAATGCTCATACATCCCATCACATACAAGGCATGTCCCCACGTGAATGCAACCCAGCCCCTTGAAGCACACACAACATGAAATGCACAAACCAAGGCGGGAATCTGGAGTACCAGCTCTTCTGGCCGTCTAGCGCTTATCGTAACAACCGATGACTGGCGCCCATACATCCAGCCATCAACTGCCACGACCCACGATCGACAATCAGTGGCTTTGTACCCATACCCTTAGACACACTTACTGACATTATTAACTTTATATCTTCCCAGCTTAACTTTACATAACATTTCTCCATAACTCATAACCCTTCATGTACATAACCACATAACATCGTAATACCATTCTTACTACTTTTCATTCACATAAAGTCATCTCAACATACATAATAAACTCTTTAACACATTTTCTTAATTCTAACCATAACCAATTTCTCTAAGAACCTAACCCCAACGGGTTCGGCATCATTCCCAAGGAAAGCGGAGCGATATAAAGCTCCGTGACGGTTGAAATAAAAGACGCCATGACATCATTACTTAGCTTATCCCATTAACAATAAACTTATTAATAAAATAAAAGTCGTAAAATGGTTACTACGCGAATTATTATTATTTATGCGTAGAACCGAGTCAAGGTGAGGGAGGGTTTAGAGTAGAAGAAGCCTCAAAGACTTTCAAGGGAAATAAATAACGCGAATAGAGGGTTAGGAGCTTGCCTGAAAATGGTTGATTTCAGCCTCTCTTGTGCTCCCGATGCGAATTAAAACGTTTCCTATCAAATAATACAACCGTGACTTAAACCGGTTAATTCTAACGCGTAAACTGTATAATCTAATCGTATAAAATCTATGATTTAAACATATAACACTTATATAAATTTTACCCACTTACCGAAATATTCTAAATACCGAATAACCTCGAAGACTCCTTAATTTTATCACTTCACTTCCATTTCGTAGCTACCGTGCGCTTCCCCAATTCTTTTCTCCTTCCTTTCCCTTTGCTGCTCGCGGTCTCCCTCTTCTCCAAGCTCTGCTCGCGAACTCCCTCTTTTCCAAGTTTTCTTTAGCAAATTTGTATCCCTATTTATACTCCTCAGAACACCTTCGCCACTAAGTTTTTCCCCAACCCCAATGGCCATCATTTAAACTATCAAATCTCATTTAATTCTCTCACAGCCTCTTGACTTTTGAACCAATTTCAGCCGCATTTAAGCCATTTTGATTGACCATTTTCCATGAAAATAAGGAAAACACAAATTGGGAAAAGAATTAAAGGCAGCACATGTTGCCAGCGCGCCACACGTCCCACACACACACACTATATTACATGTATACATATATATATATAATGTTATCTCAAACATTCCATATATATTATGTAATATAATATATTAACTTAAGATTATATTTTACTTCGCATATAATTGCGTGCGTTTCCTTCCAAATTACTTTCATTCCTTTATTTAATTATTTTATTATTTTATATTATATGCAAATATATTAATTGCTATAATATTTTATTTATCTTAATCACTTAATAATCTAAATCCTAAAATTCTACAAACTTCCGATCACTTCCCCATTTAAGAATACAATAAATTTAACATCCTCATTTAAATTTCTTTAACTCACAAGTATTCCATAAGTCACCAATCACTCTAAAACGTCGAAATTAGTACTTATTATTTACCTCTAAAATTTCGGATGCTACAATACATCTCATAATAATTTAAACAAAACATATTTAAAATATTCTCTACGATCTTATAATAATAATAATAAGACGATAAAAAAATAAATACAAGTTAAAAAAATTATAATGAAAAACTAACTTTAACAAATCAACTTAAATATTTTAATTTATTCGCATGATAAAATCATGAAAAACTAGAATAATGAGATTATTTTATGTATAACAATGGTTGATAAATAAACATTTAACTTGAGTCAGTATCTACACTATAATAATATATTTACTATAGATTAAATTATTTTAACGCACTTTATTTTTAATATGTAAATATTTCTATTGATTGGTATAATAAATAATTAAATAAATATTTAATCTGGATTGTTTCTAGAATAGTGGGATTTGTAATTACAAAAATTATTTAATTTATATTTTTTTATAAACAATTTAGATTAGGCTATATATAAAGCACAATCCGTATCATAATGCACAATTTAAAACATAATATGTGATGTTAGAAATGTTAATTGACAGGGAATTAATTAAATTTTATTTTTTTTAGTGGGTTGGACTGATATAAAGATATGAATCTTATGATTGAGGATCTTGCATGAGGTCGTTTTCTTCTATTGAGATTACCAAACCTTTATGTAGTAATTTAAATAGAGATTTTTTTTTTTGTTAATAATAAACAAGTGTGGGTAGTCGTCTAAGTTGTTGTTATTATTGTGGTGTTTTGGGACACAAGGAGCAAGATTGTGATGTTCTTCTCAATGCGAAATCAAGAGGGTTCTATCATAGATATCTAATTTAGGAATTATTGAGGATTGATGTGATTTTTCACTTCGCAAATAACTAAGTTTCACTAAGAATGCGTATAGTTTAAATAGAGATAAAATTTTCTTGTTAATAATAAACAAAGTGTGAATATCTATCAATTTAATTATTTTTTATTCAACAATCGATTGTAAGGTTTATTTATACTATTATGTTCTCAATTATGCCTACATTGATGTGTCTTCTTTTAGTTTGTTTCACCATGTTTGAATTTTATTTGGGTTCCAAATAGTCTATTTGACCAATCTATTATACATTTCAATCAACTTCAAGCATAAATAACTTTTTAATCTACTTGCTCATTTTTAATGAACTTGAGTCTAACTAGTTTGTCACAACCCATCTATAATATCTAAGTATTGGACTCAATCCAATTTGATAAAATTTTACACTAAAAGCCGACTTTTAAATTAACAAAATTGACCTATCTTATATTTTAATATATTGCTGATAGATTTGTATAATAATGGCACTAATACTCAATAGGGGTGAATTGGATTATTTAAAATTTTGATTAAAGTTTAAAATCCTTTTTGTTAAAAAATGATATTTTAATACTTGTAAGAAAGTTGCTTGAGGCTATAAGTAAAACAAGAACACAAATAAGAAAAACATGTGACATATAATAGTTCGGTTTAAATCAAGCCTAATCTACTACTTTATCTCCTTACTAAGGATTTTTCAATCAATTAACTATAATTCTCCCATATCTTCGGATAGGTCATCTAACAATAAGTTAGGAATTTACAACTTCTTACTTAAACAAGCAAGTCCTCAAGTAACAATATAAGAAATGCAACATCTTGCTTAAACAAGCAAACCCTCTAGTAATAAGTTAGGAAATATAACCTTCTACAATTTATGTAGGCTCTCTAATAATCTTGCTAGGAAAATCAAGAATGACACAAAAGAGAGAATCTAAGAGTAAACACTCTTAATTACAATATCTTTTAAAATAAATACAAGAGTTGAACAAAATAATATAAATGATAATCAAAATCTTTAGAGAGAAAAATGAAAAACAAATGAGATAATAAGCTTTTGAAAGAATAAACACTTGAAATCAATCATTTTGGTTGTATTGATTCATCCATTTAATCTCTATTTATAAAGCTTCACGAGTTCTTTCAATAATATAGTCGTTGGTGGTGAAAAGAGCGAGTTGAAATAGTGGTGAAACTAGCCATTTGAGGTGTCAGATCTTCAATCTGTCAACGAACGCAAAAATGCATTATATGGTCGATAGATGAGAAGCAATCTGTCCACAATTATTGTAGCACTATAGTAATTGAAAAACAATATAACGACCGAAAATTACTATAGCAACTGTAAATTATAATAGCAATCGTCAAAAGATTAATTTGAAACTTTTTCTTCACTCCAAAATTAAACATAATATTCCAAATGTTATCAAGAAATTTAGCACAAGATTTTTGATATTGGAATGCATAATGAAATTAATTTTAATTTTGGTATTTAATAGATAATATAAAAGTAATTTAGAGCACCAAGATAATAACCATTGACAGAGGTCCTATGTTTTCTGAGGCCCAGGGCAAAAATTTTCAAGTATGCCCTTTTATACAAATTAAATAAAAAAATAAAAATTATCAACTAATTAATTTTATTAAAATTATAAGAATTTACAAAAGATAAGGAAGAATAATTTGGGATCTTATTAAAACCTTGTTTAGGGAAAACCCAATGGAACAAAACCCCAAACGAAGGAAAAAGAGTACCCTGCCTTATAAATATTGCATTAAAAAATAAAAACTACATATTGAGTCTACATGCTTCCTCCTAAATCTTCGTAAGCATTTCTTGATTTGTTCAATCTTCCTTTCATCTAAGGTTGCCAAAAAATATTCGAAAACCTGTGAACCGGACCAAATTGGACCGAACCGTGCCTTTTGGATTGGTTCTGTGGTTCAATGGTTAGATTCTGGTTCTAAAAAATTAAGAACCGATATATTTGGTTTGGTTACTGACTTTTTTTTCAAACCATGGTTCGAACCGAAAGAGAACCGATATTATACTTATATATATATTATAATTTTTGGGGTATATATATATACATATGTATAAATAGTATCACTTCTTAGAAAACTAGCGAGATTCATGAACTCTTTTATTTCTAGACTTTTATGCGTTATTGATATACTAAATGGTTGATGTAATCTCATTTGATGAGATAGTCTATGAATTATTTTGTTTTACTTTTACTTCAAGACTTGAAACATTAATGAAGTTATGGGTTTATTTTAATTAACAAATTTATTTATAATTTTATATTTTGTGAAAATTTCAGAAGCTAAATGTTAATTGGACAAAACCGAAACCGGTCCGGTGTGACGGATTGGTCATGGTTTGGTTTTATATATGTAATTGTTCGGTTATGGTTTCTTATTTTTTCGGTACCGTTAAAAATGGTTCGGTTATTGGATTCTTATAAAACTAGACCAATTCAAACCGTTGACACCCTTACTTTCATCCTCCACAATTAATCGAACAAAATACAATCATCACATGTACCAACAAAATAATAATAGCAATGAAATCTTCTTTTGACAGGGTACAAGCGGCAACTTCTTTTGTTAATTTTTTTTATTTTTTATACATATATATACATAAGTTTAAAAAAAAAAATGGCCCCCCTCAACTGTGGGCCCTGGGCTGTAGCTTTGGTAGCCCTGGCCCAGGGTCGACTCTAACCATTGATAAAATAATTTCATCATAAAAATTATATGAAAGGCAAAATCATCAATCTATTAAAAACATACATTATGTCGACCGACAATTTACAAGTGAATGGTCGACACCTAGAAGGTTAAGATCCAAAGTTAATCGACAGGCAAAATCAAAATTACCATACTAGTTAACAAATTCCATCTAGTTAGTTGACAAATGGTTATTTTGCCTTTGAAAATTTTTGCTTTATTTTGAAAAGAGTTTGATCAATTTTAACCAACGATTCAATAAATATTTTAGGATATTTGTTTAAATTAAAATATAAGTTGTTGTAAATGTATTATCCTGAAATTTGAAAATAAATAATAATTATTCAAGCCGGTGTTTGAGGACATTAGTGAATATTTGGGAATTTAAGAAAAAGTATTTATTTATGTGGTTTGAGGAAAATAAGGAATTAAAGGTAATTAATTAAATTATTTGGTTGATAATTATTAATTAATGTATTTGTGGTTATTATTAAATATTTGAGGATTTAAGGAAAATAATTATTATTGGGGAGTATTTATGGAAATAGTAAAATAAATTTATTGGTAGATTTTTGGAAGTTTTTTGGTGTAAGTGAAATAAGAAGACATTGGAGTCTGGGGGTGTGTGTGTAATTAATGGAAATAATGGGAGCTGAAGCGTGATTTACGAAAGTGACTAAAAGTCACTTTAAATTTAATAGAAATCCCATATATGTTGAAGGTGAGCGCGGTTGCGTGCGAGGGCAACCAGGGGCTGGACGCGAGTTCGATTCTGCCCGCGCGCGAGGGAGGAAAATGCTGATTTTTAATCAGCAAGGACCCCCAAAACGGCGTCGTTTCTCCTAAAGCGGTGGCAGCTTGCGTGGCTGCTAGTTGTGCCACGTGGCCATCTTCTGGCCACTCATTTTTTGCCATTTTTAAGCCCAAATCGGGCGTCTCCGAAGCAGTAAAAATAGAGGGAAAATGGGAGAAGAAGCAGCGTGCGCACAGTGAAAAAAATGGAGAAATTTGGGGAAAAAAATTGGATTAAATTCAGTTTAATTGCGATTTAATTACCTAGGTAAGTAGAGAATTGTGTATTAAACATTCTGTACGGTTGAAATTTCATTTTGAGTCCAATTTTATCAATTTTGGGAGTTCAATCTATTTTAGAACGTGTATTAATTCGGTGGTGTTCAAGCATGAAAACGTTGTAATCAGCTTAAATAAGGCAAGCTCCCTCTACCCTTGCGATTTTTTTCTATTTTGTGAACTCCATGCCTTTCCTTAATTTGTTTCGATTTCGCGTATTAATTATGCGAAATGAGGATTTATTAGCGTGATTTAATTTAAAATAAATACGAGACTCATTGGGATTTCAGTTGTGGAGCGCCTACATAGGATTTTAGACGGCTAAATTATTTATATGTCACGATAGATTCATTTAATTAAAGCTACGAATTTATTTATTACCAGGAAAACGTTTTACTTCGCAGCGGGAGTGCAAGAAAAGCAAGAAATGGCCGTGTAAAGATAAGCTCATAACCCTCTCATCATGATCTTTAATTCCCGTGAAAGACCCCGTGATTTCTCGTATTTTATTCTCTCCCTTACTCTAATTCGACGCCTGGCATTAATTATTGAATTATTATTCATTTGTTTTAATTTAAATTAAATTCGGACTTCTAGAATTTAATTGTTGATAGCCTACGGGGGTTTGTACCACCCCCATTCCTTTTGGAATGATGCCGAATCCAGGTTGGGGACCAGGTTCCTAAACGTGCGGGTTTATTTATGGTTCGATTGGAGCTATCGAGTAGTGGGGTAGGGGTCAGTTGTTGGTGACATTGGGGTAGACTATTGTACGGCCCTAATGTGGATCGTCAGGTGGACACTCCTAGTCACTGGCCGTTGACTGGTGCCGAGCACTACTGACTAGCTCTGCCAGTATGTGATTTACTACATGATTATATTCATTATGTTACTGTTCATGATTTGATATGCACATAGGTACATGTTGTATGTTGGGATATTCATTTATTGAGTATGCTTGGACACAGACATTCTAGTTTGGTTATGTTGCATCTAGCACGGGCATATGCATAGCGTGTGGTTTACTATGTGAGCAGAGTGTCCGGCTAAATTCTATCCCGCAAGTGGACGGATCGTGACAAGTAATATAGTGATGAATAGAGTGTCGTACCCACGAGGACTAACTTTTGACGTTTACTCTAACTGATTTAACCTTAACCTAACACACACATTAACGAAGAATTCAATTGTAATGAAAACTAATTTATGAATAAAAGATGCAAACAAAACAATTCCTTTGATTTAAAACTCACAAGACTAAGGCACTAGGGTTTGTGAATCCACCGTCGACCTCTATGATTCAATTATTCATTACTCGGGTGTTGTTATTCCTTATCTTAAGTTGAAAATCGATAATCCAATTACAACCAAAAGCCTCTCTCGATGGTCATTTAGTTCTATGTATATATATGAGATTAACTATCTCTAGTCAACCTTCGAACATATAAACATACATTCAATCACGGAGATCATCACACAATGATTTCATAGGGCATAACGGTATCTCTACCTATTATCGGACCCTACGTTGTTTGCTACCATATCTAATCCGTATTGAATCTCTCGAAAGCAATACAAATCACAAATAAGTTTCAATGGTGATCAAGCATCAAAACAACATTATAAACATAACAAACAATCAACCCAGATAGATAAGAAAATAGCAAACCAAATAACTTTAAATCAAACCATTAGAAGTCGAGGTTTCATCATTCACCCTAGCTATAAACACTTAGCTATGCATGCTCTCAATCAAAAGAAAAGGAAAAGAGTTGGAATCTATAGCAAAGAGTTGAGAAAGAAAAGAAAAATACAACCCAAGAGTAGTCTTCAATCTTCCGTTCGCTTCTCTTCTCTCCCCCCCAAAAAAATCCCAAATCTTCCAAGAATAAGTCTTTATATAGTCCTCTTTAGGTTATCAAAGTCCTGCACCTTAAAGGAGTTTATTTCTCTTTTATTTGGATTGAAACGGACTTAAAACGGCCTTTTCCCGAATCTTTGAACCCTACCGCGGTCCTACCGCGGTATGCTTGTTGCTGCAGACCCGTGAGCTCCAGAAAGCAATTCCTAAAGCGGTCCTACAGCGGTATGCATTCCGCTGTAGGACCGTGAGCTCCAGAAACTAAACCTTATAGCGTTCCTACAGCGGTATGCATTTCGCTGTAGGACCGTGAGCTTCAGAAACTAAACCTTATAGCGGTCCTACAGCGGTATGCATTTCGCTGTAAGACCGCTAGCTTTCTTCTTTAGCCTCTTACTTTATTATTTTTAACTTCTTGCTCTCGATACTCTTTTGCTTTCTTTTAATTTGATACCCGACCATGCCTCCAAGCTTTATTTCACTTCCATAATGCACCGAATTCACTCTTTTTGCTCCATGTCCGCTTTAACACATGCTCCATATCTACATAACCATATATAGAACCAAATCAAGTAGAAATCATGCTCATTGAATGTATAAATGCTAAGTTTATATACCAAAATAAGTGTATAAAAGACACTTATCACGGAGCATGGCCTGATGCTTGGATGTATGGGCGCTAGTGTATCACGTTGATGCTCACTATGCCATTGCATCTGTATGTGCATTGCATAATTACTGGTAGTTATTAGTTCTCGGATGAGAGGACCGTTCCGAGGGAGCCTATGGCTCGAGTGTCGGGAGTACTGACACAGGACAACGCGCTCAAGTTTGTTGGAGATTTATGTTGCCTTTCGGGACAGCGACAGGTTGGTATAGGACTTGGGTGCCGTGTGTCTTGTGTGGGCCCCAAGGACCGGTATGTGCTTTCATTATGCTATACTTTTGTGTGGTAGCGTCTCATGGCTTATGTGTGCTTGGGGGTTGGTGTTATGGGGGAAAGCTTATTGGATCTATACAGCCTTTCTTTCTTTATGCTTGCTGAGTCTCTCGACTCACTTTGTTTTCCATCATTCCAGGTAGTGGCAGCGTGGGCTATGGGCAAGGGAGCCAGCTTTAACGGAAGAGTCGATATGGTGTATAGGCAGTCCCGTCAGTCCCTGTCAACTCTAATGTTTGAATAGGAATTACTCCATTATTTTTACTGTGCCAGGTCATTCCTCGAGTCTCGTGTATGTCGGCACAAGAGTCTGTATTTATTTATTTATCTTGTGACCGCTATGCTAGAGGTGTTCCCGTAGTGCATGCATATATATAACTTTCACTTCCGTTGTTTTAATTCTTGTGTATGTATGTCAGGGTAGTTTTGTCTTGTGTTTCATTATTTTTCCTTTCGTAAGTGCTCCCGTTCAAGTAGTCCGGATGGTTGGGGATATCCGGGCAGGGGTGCTTACAGTAAACCTCCATTTATATATATATATATATAGAGAGAGAGAGAGAGAAAATTATAATTCATTTGGTTTTCATTTTAATAAAGTATTTGAAATTTATTATTATTTGAAAACCATATACTTGACTTATGAGTTAGAGTGTAAAACTTATTATTATTTTCTATCATCAAAATCAATTACAATAGTCAAAATTAGTCTTCCCTTTTTTATGATGACAGAACCCATTTCTATATCAAAATTATTTTCAACATATATTTCCCCCTTTTTGTCATGAATAAAAAAGGTATATCTTAAGAAAATAAACTCCCCCTTAAACTAAAAGTTATCTTGAATACAAGCTCCCCATTAAGATGATATAACCATCATGAAGGAATCAAAATTGATAAGTTATGTAATACGTGCACAATCTATATACACAAGTCACTCATCATCACATAAGAGAGCATAATAATTTTCAAATAGTTCAAAAATTTTAATACTATATCTCAAACTCACGATCATATAAGATCAAAAATATATCTTTCCAAATAATCACTCATATTATAATTATTTTAAAAATGTCAAAACACTAGATCAAATTCATAGTCATTCATCATATTGGAGACATATACATTAAATGATCGGCATAGAAATAAAATATATCATTCCAAGTAAATAATTTAAGAGAAATCCTCTCCCTTAAGACGAAAACTCCCTCTTAATATGACATAAAAATTAGAAATTTATAACAGCCACACATTCAAAGAATTACTCATTTTTCATATATTCGAAGGATAGGTGTTCATTCATCATACAAAACAAGTAAGTTATTAAAGATTTCATATAATAAAATAACATTGTAAGATTTCATACAATAAAATAATATTGTAAGTGATTCAATATAAAAATACCATATGCCACCAAAATATACCATTTTGCATTTAAACTATTATTTTATTTCCATAGTCATCAAAACGAATGGGTAAATACATAAATCTAATAACATATGGGTCTAAGTGCCAAAAGCAATCATATAGGAATCAAAATAAAAGACAAAAATGTATAAACCAAATATAAGATCTAAGAATCTGACGGCGTAATTATTTGATTTAACCCATTGGCTCGAATTGTTTTTCTCATAACCCACACTTTTTAAAGATGATTCATTAAGGTACTTGGAATGGCTGAGAGAGACACGCTTTACACGTCCTAAATTATCAACTTTATCATATAGAATTTGGCTTATGATCATATTATATGGAATGCAACAAGTTTTTCTTTTGAAGGCTCCATTCATTTAATCAAGAGTAAATCAACAAAGATTAACACGTTGACTAGTTACGATAGATACACGATTCACAAGTTTTCCTTAGTGATTTGAGTATAGTTTCCTTTACGAGGGATAAGAATATGCAACAATCGATTCATTCCTAGTTCACTTCTAAAATATTCAAATTCGACCTTATCTAGGAGTTTTGGGAATATATCCACCACTTGATGATTTGAGTATTCGAATTCCATATTTATGACTTTTTCTTACATGATCTCAAATAAAGTGATGCTTAATTTTAATATGTTTAGTTTGAGCATGAAACACTAGAGTTTTGGTTAAGACTATAGCACTTGTATTGTCACATTTGATTCAGATATTTTAAGATTTTATGTCATAATCTTCTAGTTAATGTTTTATCCATAGGATATGAGTATAACAACTTTTAGCTATTACATATTTAACTTTAGTAGAAGAGAGTGCAACGGTGTTTTGCTTTTTACTAAACCATGACACTAGAGAAATTCCTAAAAATTGGCATGAGCCACAAGTACTATTTCTATCTATTTTGCATTCATTAGTGTAAACTTCAAGATGAAATTCATTTGTTTTAGACTAAAACAATTCTAAACTAGATAATCATTTTAGATACCTAAAAGTTTTTTTTACAAACTTAAGATGGGATTCATTCGGATTGGATTGAAATTTAGTACATAGACAAACACTAAACATAATGTTTGGCTTATTTGTTGTCAAATATAACAATGATCAAATTATACTTCTATATAGCTTATTGTAGACCATTTGGGTTATCTTATCCTTGTCTAGGTATGATGAACCACTCATAAGAGTGGCTATAGGTTTTATTTCTTGAATATTGAGTTTCTTAATAAGATCTTTTATATATTTCTATTAAGATATGTAAATTCAGTTATCTTCTTGTCTAATTTACAATCATATAAAATATTTTAATTCTCTCATCATACTCATTTAGAATTCCTCTTACATTAGATTTACAAATTTATCACATAGGGTTTTATTTGTAGATCCAAATACGATATCATTTACATAAATTTTAACTAATAAAATGTTATTATTATGAGACTTAGTAAGCAATATTGTATCCATTTGTCATATATTTATTGTGTAAAATCATTATTTTAGGAATAATTTGCTAAGTCTTTCATACCATACCTTAGGGAGTTGTTTTAGACCATATAGTGCATTGGTGAGTTTGAACACATGACTCTCATATTGGGGATTCTCAAAATTGGGAAGTTGTTCCACATATACTTTGTTATTTATATAACCAATTTAAAAATGCATTCTTAACATTCATTTGATATAATTTAAAATTTTTGTAGCATGCAAACGTCAACAACATTAATATGGATTCCAATTTTGCTACGGGGCATAGGTTTCATCATAATCTATTCATTTTTCTTGACTATTCCTTGACCCACTAAACTAGTTTTATCTCTTATAATAATTTCATTTTCATCCATTTTATTTATTAATATTTATTTTGTTCCTATGGTTGGATGATTCTTTGGCCCTTGAACCAATTATCATAATTTGAGACTTCATTAATGTTTTTAGGCTTTATTTGAAATAAGAAGGCAACAAATTAACATTCATTTCTAATAGATGAAATAGTCTTAATTTCTTGATAATGACCTGCTATGATTTCATTATCTTCTATATATTTTTTTTTTCTTAGAAATGATGGTTATTTTTCTTTACGAGATACATTTTATTTTTTTGGAATATTATCATTTAATAGAGTTGATTACTTATGATTTAATGATAGTTTTTCAAGTTTTTAACCTAATTCATTGTTACAATCTTCCTTAGGTTCGAAACTCACATCATCAACTATAAGTTGAATTTTATTCTTCTATTATAATAATTATTTTGTTAAATACTCCATATACTTTACTTTTAGTAGAACATCCTATGAAAATTTCTTTATCACTTTTGTAATTAAATTTTTGCAAAGAGTTTTTACCATTCTTAAGGTTAAAACATGCACTACAAAAAATATAAAAATATGAAATATTTGATTTCATTCATTTGTATAACTCAAGGGGGGGTTTTTATTTAAGATTTATGAAATCCCTATTCCACTTTGTAGCTTGAGGTGTTAATAGTTTAAACCAAAAGATTTTTGTCATAACATAATTATACCAATTTCTTCTAAAGATTTATTTTTATTTTTAACTACTCCGTTGAGGTGTTCTAGCATTAGAAAAATTCTAAGTTTGAAATCGTTTTTCACTAAGGTCGTCGTCATTTGCTCGTCTTTATCTCTCTATGTTTGTATATATATATACATATATATATATATATATATTTAATATATCAATTTATTTTCTTCTACCTATGTCAACGTAGGGTCTACTCAAAATATTTTAACAATTTATGTAAGCACCCCCGTCCGGATATCCCAACCACTCGATCTATCCGAACGAAAATGTTTACATAAAGGAAGAGAAATAGACACAAGACAAAAATGCTCTGGCATGCATACATAAAACAAAATACAACAGCGGAAGCAAATGATATACATGCACGCCCACGAGTACCCTGCTGGAATAACGGTCATAGAGTATATAAAAATATACAGACACTTGTGCCAACGAATAAAAGATACATGGAACAACCCGGCACAGTAAAAAATGAAAGAGAGAACTCCTAACAAAACATCAGAGATAACGAGGGCAAGCTAAATGTACACCCTACTGACAGGCTGGCTGCTAGGTGGAACGATCCTTGCCATCGGCTTTCGTTTTACCCTTACCTGGAATGATGAAAAGCAAGGTGAGTCGTAAGACTCAGCAAATTATAAGGAGAATAATGCTATACAATAAATAGAGGAGATCACCCCAACATAGTCCTGCACGTACACACAAGCCATGTGATGCAACAATATAATAGTGCAGCATAATAAAGGCACATACTGGTCATTGGGGCTCATATAAGATACTTGACACCCAAGTTCCATACCAACCTGGCGCTACCCTGAAAGGAAACATAGATCTCCAACAAACCTGTGCACACTGTCCTGGGTCGGTACTCCCGTCACTCGTATCCATGTCGGTACTCCCGACACCCGAGCCATAGGCTCCATCGGAACGGTACTCCCGTTCGAGAACTAAATACTACCAGTAACCATGCAATGCACATAAAAATGCAATGGTGTAGTGAACATCAACGTGATACATGGCGCCTACACATCCAGGCATCAGGCCATGCTTCGCCCATATAGTAAACCACACGCAATGCATGTGCCCGTGCTAGATGCATCATAACTAAGCTAGGATGTCTGTGACCAAGCATAACCAGATTATGAAAATCCCAACATGCAGCCCGTACCCATGTGCACACCAAAACATGCAACAAGAATAAAATGATACCAGTCATGCTATAATCACGTATCGGCAGAGCTAGTCAATAGTGTTTGCATCGATCAACGGTCAGTGACTAGGAGAGACCAGTCGACAGCCTAAGATAGACCATACGACAGTCACTCCGTCATTGGACAACCGATTCTTGCCCCCACTGCACCACCGCTCTAGCCCATAAAGAACAAAAAATCCATAATAATACCCAAACAGCTAAGAACCTAGCCCCGGGTGAGTACGACATCATTCCCATAGGCTTGGGGGTGGCACAAACCCCCGTAAGCAACCAACGAATAAAATCCTCGAGACCAGGTTAATAAATTAAATTTTATAACAAATCGTTTAAAATTCCACAATTTATTAACAGCCGAAACAAACGAAGGGAGGTCAAATAAATTGACAACGAAAGAATCAACGAGGAAGGTATAGAGAACTTGCCTTTACGAATATATCCTTAGGCTTGATTTGACCAAACACGGTAAAAAATATATAAACTGCAAACACCCAAATTATTTGCCAAAATTAACAAAATTGGACTCAAAATAAAATTCCGACCGTACAGAATTTTTATTACTAGCTTGACTACATACCTGGCTAATCAAAACTTGAATTAAACTTGATTAAATCTTGATTTTTTTCCACCAAAATCTCCAAATTTTTCTCCCATGCACGCTGCCTCATTTTTCTGGAAATTTGCTCATTGTTTAATTGCAAAAAGAACGCCCAAAATCGGGCTTAAATCAGCCAAAAACGAGCAGAGGAGGCGCAACCACGTGGCAGTGCGCGAGCCAGCCACTGGGAGGCCACCGCCTCACCGAAACGACATCGTTTCGGATGCCCAGTGGCTGAAATAAATTAGCCAAAAATCCGGCCCTCGAGCGCGCAGCTCCCGCGTCTCGAACCCGTGACCTTGCCCGTGCCCACGCTCGCCTTTAACCTTATACCGCGCGTATTTAATTTAACGGGATTTTCGGTCCCTTTTACGAAATCGCACCAACCCCCTCCAACTTCCATTATTCACACAAACACCCCCCTAATAATTACACTAATGCCCAAAACTTATAAAATTTCCACAATTTAATTTATTTCAATTTTTTCTTATTCCAAAAATATTCTAAAATAATTAATTAATTACCTTAATTTCTTATTTTCATAAAATCACATAATCTATTATTATTTATAACAACAATTTATTTTAATATTCCTTTTAATTTAGATTAACACAATAACTCAATAATTAAATTAATTTGCTATTTACGGGTCGCTACAATTTAGGTGATGTGCCACGCTAGTGGGTGCACATACCTCTCGAATCAGATTTGAGTCGTAAATAAAATTGCAATAAATCGACCAAATCAGGAGTTTATTATAAAAATTGAAATGTTTGGATTAAATTACAAAAATATGATTTTTTTTATGCTATTAGCTCTTATTTTTTGTGATCCCTGAATCCTATTGTGTATGGGGTTTAGCATAACACGAGTCATTACTGGTAACCTAATTAGGTTTCCATGTATACGTTAAAAAAAAAAAAAAACTAGAAGGAAAGGTGCCATTGTATAAAGTAAAAGATATAAGGTCCATGAGTAAAAACAATTAAGAGATTTCCATGCAAATAACCTAAAATACAATGAGTTTAATTAGTGATAATTTATTCTTAATAATTTGACAAAAATATATAAAATAGTGCCTCCCAGAACAATTATTTTAAAACTAGCAAGCAAGCTAGCTAGCTAGCTGTATATGCCAAGAAGCCAAAATAAGGTGCACACCCACAAAGCAAGGTTTGTGACATGATAGCCATACTTCTAGAGAACAATGACAAGTTATAATTAACAATAAAAAAATATTGCATGTGATTTACAATAACCATCACAGGATTCTCAACAGGCATGTGCTGCCCATTAAACTGTCTTTTGCAGCATGTCTTCTAATGATTTATCCTCTTCATGCTTTGCCACATCAACTTGAGTTGGTTTTTATTTTATATAAATTTTAATTTTAATTAATTAATCATTATAAAGTTTACTATTTTGCACCTAAAATTATTAGGTCGCCATAAAATAAAATTTGACAAAAATAACCCCCCAATTCTATCATATTTATACAATTTACTTAAGTAAGAAAAAGAAAACTTACATGCAAACCTTACAAGGTGAAATATGTTTATTTTACATGGCTTATATAACTATAAATGATATTAATATTATTTTTTGATAAAATTATTTTATTGAAAATATGGCATACCCAATGTGGGAATTTATTTTCCATGATAAAATCACATTTTTAAATGTGTGGAATTATGGGAGAGCAAAAATTTGATTTACCCGAACTAATTGAATTGAACCGATCAAACTTGTTGGTTTAATTTGGTTTATTTATTACATCGGTTTGGTTTGATTAATTTTTTTTAAAAGTTTCATTTTCGGTTTGATTTGTTGATTAAAATAACTGAACTGAATGATTTTTAAAATGATATTGTTTTAATATTTATAAAATGATGTCATTTTATTTGATTTTGTGTATTTTCTATTAGTTATTTTGATTTTATTTAATTTTATTACGTTTCTTCGATTTAATTGGTTTAGTTCAATTTATATTGTTTAGATTTGATTTTTTTGATTATCGATTAATTTGATTTTTCAAATTAATTGACCGGTTCAGTTTTATTTTGTTCATCAATTTGGTTTAATTAATTAGTGGATTTCGATTGACTCAATAACCAAATCTACAATTTATATACTCTTATGTGGTATGATTTTTTTTTCTCGATTCAAGTAAACTTATAAACCCTTGCTTAATAACAACTTATAAGTTAATATAACTTATAAATTCTTTTGATAGATTTTTTTTAAAGGTGGTTCCTTTTTAACTTTGGAAGAGTTTATAAACTATTTTAAAAGAATAAAATACCCTACCTAAAAAAAAATCGTAATCATTTAACCTAAACTTTTTATAAAACTAAATATTTGAGTATATTACGTTAAATGACACTTGAAATATTTTTAATATTTAAAATAACCATAATCTCCTTTATTATTAAGAAAATGATCATTTTATTTTTATTATTATTTTTTTTAATTTTTTTAAAAAAGAAAAAATACCAATTCCGACCGTTAACAATAGTTGGTCATTTGCAATGGGTCGTTAACCGAACCCATTGCAAATATTTGGATGTAATCAAACTCGAATGATAAATAGTTAGAGAAAAAAAAAATATGATCAAAATAAAAGGCAACTTCTCTCTCAAAGCGAAAATAGAAACTTTAACCCAAAGTGCCCAATCCCAAGTTTTGTAAGAAATAAGAATAATTTCCCCCCCAAAAAAAAGGCACGCACCGGTCACGTGCCCTTCCTTATCTACCGTGACAAAATCTGGAGTGGAGAGCGAGTCGTGTAGTCACAAGAAGCGCATATTAATTATTAATATTCATATTTGCGATATACACAGCAGCGTCGAAAACCACAAATGAGATAGAGGAGAGGAGAGAAGAGAAGAGAAGACAGCCCCAAACCAAAGCCCCAAGAGGAGAGGAGACAAAAAAGTAAAAGCGAGGGAGCGAGAGACCCACACTCACCACTCTTTCCATTTTGATCCTCCAATTCGGACTCCGGACCCTTTCTCTCCCTAGGGTTTGTTTTTGGGGAGGCAATGGCGGAGCAGAAGAACAGGTGGAACTGGGAGGTGGCTGGATTCGAGCCGAGAAAGGCCACGGAGCCTTCGCCTCTACTCAGGCGCTACTCGATCTCTTCCTCCACTGTGCTACCGCATTCCGAGCCCTCCAAGCACAACGCCCTGGCCTCAAAGCTTCATAGATTGAAGGAAAAAGTTAAGGTATGCATGCTTTTGTCTAATATATCACTCCTCTCTATTTTTTTTTTTTCTTTTTACTCGATCAAATTGTAGGTTTTGAAATGACTAGTGTTCAGGCATTCTTTGGTAAAATTTGTGGAGGGTTTTTAGCTGCAATTATGGGAGTTAATAATGGCGATGCTTTTGCTGGTAGCCAGCGGCAGATTTTGAGTGGCACTGTAGTTTGGAAGTTGGAAAAGTTTTGAATTGGATGAGGTTGGTGATGGCTTACTCGGTGGGGAATGTTTAACAAGCAAAAGGGACTGGAAACACAGATGGGTAATCATATGAAGGAAGTTTAAAATTTAAACTGTTGGGGCCTTCAAAAAAAAAAAAAAAAACAGAAGTTTTTCTTGGACATCCATCTGTCACATGTGAGTACCAGGTGTGTTAGTGGAAACAAAGCCAGGCTCCGAAGTACTTTTCATATTCTTATGACTGTCAACTGATGTAGTCAAGTTATAATGTTTAAGTGGAGATCCTCGCTTGTATATGTCTATGTAGCAATCTTCACCCAGTTGGATATTGTCTACCTTTCTGGTTATGCGTAGTTTCCAAATCAAGTAAGCTGGATATGGTTAGCTATCTTATCCATACAGATATATCCAAAGATGCATTTGTTTGGTGGACATGGATTAAAGTATTGGATTCCCCGTGGCATGCATTTCTGTGATATTTTATGGCCCTCTCCAATCTTATTGTCGTATTTGGTTAAAATTGGAATGCAAGTGGTTGATAGGACAGGGTGGGTTATGCAGACTCAGTACTATTGGGATAAGTGGTTATATATTGGGCAGGATACTCATTGAACGCTTCTCAACGTATGATCCATCATACACTAACATTTCATTTTATGAATTGATGTGACAATCTTTTATAATTAGTCATTGAAGAAAATAGGTAGAAGAATTAGGGAAAACACTATATCCTGATTTCATTGATCTGGAAAATATATATGCACAAAAATCCTAAAACTTTTCCAAAAAAATCTGCTACAAAAACTCCTGATTTTTCTCCTAACAATTATCCTCTTTTATAGGAGTAGAATACAACCCTTTGTTATCTATTTTATAGATCTAATCCAACAATAATTGGGATAACTTTAAGATTTATCTTTTTTGTTTAGACTCTTTATTTGGATGAGACTGCTAACCGAGATTCTTTAGCTTCCCTCAACACTCCCCCTCAAGCTGAGGAATAGATGTCAATCATTCCCACCTTGCCTCTAAGAGCTTCAAAACCTTGTTTTTGCATGGCTTTAGTTAGGATATCTGCTTCTTGATCTTCTGTAAGGACATAAGTGAGTCTTATGTCTCCCTCTTCCATCTCTTGCTTGATGAAATGCTTGTCTATTCTGACATGCTTCATCCGGTTGTGCTGCATCGGATTGTTTACAATGCTGATAGCTGATTTGCTATCACTATAGAGTACTTTAGGGGGTGATAGAGGCATAGAAAGATCCTTCATCAGTCTTTCTATCCACACTATCTCACAAATCCCTTGAGCAATGGCTCGATACTCTGCTTCTGCACTACTATGAGCAACAACTCCTTGTTTCTTGCTCCTCCAAGTCACTAAGTTTCTGCACAGCTTGGTACAATACCCTAATGTAGATCTACTATCTTCAATGGAACTTGCCCAATCTAAATCTGCATAGCCAATAATCCCTCTATCATCACTTTTCTTGAACAACAATCATTTTTTAGGTGTTCCTTTGAGATACTTGAGGATATGGTAAGCTGCTTCAATATGTCTTTTAGTTGGTAGATGCATGAATTGATTGATGATGCTCATAGCATAGGCCATATCCAGCCTTGTGTGAGATAAATAGATAATCTTCCATACCAAGCGCTGAAATCTTTCCTTGTCAACTTGATATTCTTCTTTCTCTTCTTTATTCTTCCAATTGGGCTCTAGGGGAGTACT
Source organism: Diospyros lotus (assembly GCF_014633365.1). Taxonomy (NCBI): domain Eukaryota; kingdom Viridiplantae; phylum Streptophyta; class Magnoliopsida; order Ericales; family Ebenaceae; genus Diospyros; species Diospyros lotus. The sequence continues at coordinate 15,987,971 of NC_068343.1, forward strand.
TGTTGGTTTACACCCTAGTTTGCCTATTTTCCTGAGCAAATCTAGGTGTTGTACCATGATAAAATAGGCCCCACCAAAAAGAAAAAAAGATGTTTCCGGGCACAAGGGAGAGTTTCTAGGCACGTAAACGTGTTTCCAGGCAAGAAGAGACCCTTCTGGGCAAAAGGGGCTTTTAGGTGTTTAAATGTGCTTCCAAGCAAGAAGAGATCCTTCGGGACTAAAGGGGCTTCCTGGCGTTTAAACGTGTTTCTGGGCAAGCAGAGACCCTTCCGGGCAAAAGGGGTTTTTAGGCATTGGTTGTTTTCAGGCATTCGTTGATTTTGGGCAAAGGACGTTTTCGGGCATAAATAGACTTTCTGATCGAGACATGTTTCCGGGCGTGAGCTTTTGGGCAAAGCATCTCTCGAATGCCCAAATGATTGACATATGTTTTCTGACGATCCTTGAGAATCGTGCCCTATAAATACTCAGTTGCAAGACGAAGAAGAGGACTTTTTTTTCCACATTTGGTAACTTCTAAACATTGAATTGATTTCTATTGCGTGAATAATCTTTTCCGAGCACTAACTTGACTGTCGGAGGGTCTTCGCAGGAGGACACCCCCGCGGACCTTCTAACATGTTTCGTGGTTTTTCGTAGCATTGCTTCAGTGGATTTGTTTTAGGACATTGAATACTTTTAGGGCATGAAGATGGATTCAGGGCACTGAGTTACTTTCAGGGCATGAAGATGGTTTCAGAGCGTTGAGGCACTTTCAAGGCATTGAGACACTTTTCGGGCACTGAATTACTTTCTAGGCATTGAAGTACTTTTAGGGCATGAAGATGGTTTCAGGGCACTAAGTTACTTTCAGGGCATGAAGATGATTTCAGGGCATTGAGGCACTTTCAAGGCATTGAGACACTTTTCGAGCATTGAAGTACTTTCAGGACATTAGCATACATTTAGGGCACACTTTCGGGGCATACCTTCAAGGTGTTGACAGTGTTTCATGACACCATTATCATTATTGTTCCCGGAAATCTCCTTTGTTTCTAATATGACTACTGTTTCAGCTCAGGACACTGATACTGCTTCCCAACAATATCCTGTCATCTTAGATCCTTCCCACTTCACAAAATCTCTATTGTTGTATTTTGGACAACAATTCTAGGGTATATTTCCTATGTGATATAAATATTAAGGAAGTATCTTAATTCCCCCAACTCTTTTACCTCGACTGCTTGTTTCAATTGAAGCTTTAATTTCTCAATCTCTTGGCTGTTGTCTCCTGTGATGATGATATCATCCACATACACTATCAGAATTGTTCTTCTTCCATCTTCTTCAATATTGGTAAATAGAGTGTGATCTACCTGCCCTTGTTTGAATCCAAACTTGTGTAAGTGATGCGGTCACTATTTGAAGATGGAGGGAATTGACCTGAAAGCGTTAAAGACCTGGTTCAAACCGGCCCATTCAAGAACCGGCCAAACAAGGGCCGATACCTTATAGGGCTGAGACTTCATATCTTTTTTTCCATTTTCTTTTAGGGTTTTAATTTACTTCATATCTTCAACCTTCATATACAGGTGACGCCGTCTTTATATACTTTGGCGTGTATATTAGGAATTGTAGTTGTCAATTGCTGGTCGTGCGCAAAAGTGCATGCATAGGAGTTCAGTAACTAGGAAAGTCAAGACAAATGGTGTTGCTTTTCCTTTACGGCAACAGTCTATTCACACCCTAGGACCACAAAATTATCTAAATTTGCCAAGGTATGCCCACTTTAAATTTGTAGTGTGGAGATGCAATCATAGCATAGTAGATTTCCTGAAAATGATTTTACTTCCAAAAACATAAAGGATCTTTGTATTTAACACCAGAAATTATTTCACTTGTATTTGCCTACAATATTAGTCATTATTCTTGTCCATAAATGCTCACAAGTGATAATCCATTTCTTAGCTGGATCTTCTCATCCATTTGAAATTGCTATCAGTTGGAGTCTTAATGATGCAAATAGAGACAGAAAAACAGCAAAAAACACAAGAAGGATGTAGTACTGAAACAGGACAGCAAATAACACACTGAAACAACTAAGATCATACCTTTCCAGACCTAGAACAGCAAAGTAGCAGCAGCTTCTTGCTAGCCTTTTGCGCCTATGGTGGTGATGGAGGGATCGGTAGGCGTTTCAGGGTCAAATCTGCAAAACCCAAGCCACTAAATCTTCAAAATCCTAGCTGGTTTGGAGCTGAAACTCCCTGTAGTAATTTCTGTCTTCAAAATGCTGAAAGAAGTCCTTTAAAAGTGGCTGAGAGGCTCTATTTATACCAGTTCTCAAGCTTTCAAGAGAAGCCAATTCCTATCTCTTCCAAGCTTCCTAGAGAAGGCAACTCCTATTTTGCAAATAACTCCTCCTAAAATTCACTAAGATGGTGTTCTCTTCGTGTTTCAGTTTTCAATTTTGAATTTTGAATTCATTTTCAATTTTGTGTTTTGAGTGTCTTTTTTGAGATCACTAAAAACGCGTTTTTTTTGTCATTTTGAAAAATTGTTTCTCAAAATAAAAAATTGAAAAACGCGTTTATTTTGAAATTTTGAAAAAATTTATTTTATAATATTTTATTCAATAAATCTGATTCAAAGTAAATTGTAAACATTTATTAATAAATTATAAATTTGATTCAAAGGGTTTAAAATATAAAATATAATACAAGAGATAATTGATAATCTAATCATATATAATGTATTAAAATTGCAAAGTGCTTTCTAAAGCAATTTTTAATTTGACTCAACTATTAATTCCATGATAAATTTGTTTTTACCTACAAATTGAAACCTTACATTAATTTTGAGATTTAGATTACACACAACATAGACATTAAAAAAATTATAAATTATAAAATAACAAAATATTGATTTATTATAGACATAATCCAAATCTTAGAAATATCATTGAAAAGAAAAATCAATACAAAAAACCATATTACATATTCAATTTAATATCAAACAAAACAAAACAAAAAAACTTGGATATTTTCCTCATTCCTATTGCACAAAATTGAAATCCCCAAATCTCAACCCTGAAAAAGAGGAGCCACGGGAGGAAGAAATGGTAGAAGGAAGAAATGACAGGCAGCGGTGGGCGTAGATGGCGGTGGCAAGCGGGCGGATCTGGGCGTGGATGGCGGTGGCGGGCTTGGATGGCGATGATGGCAGTGGTAGGCGTGGAGGGCGGTGATGGTGGCGGCGGCGACCGAGCCTTGAGAGAAGAGAAGAGAGAAGGACCGGAGTGTTTTTAGTATTTTGGATTCAAAGACTCTGTTTTGGTTGAAAACAGTCAAAACGTGATTTCAGCATTTTGAGTTTTTTGTACAATTTTTTTTTGTGTTTTGGAAAATGTATTTTTGAAAATGGGTAAGTAACACGTTTTGAGTGTTTTGAAAAACTGAAAACGGAAAACGACCTGAAAACAACACAGAGAACAGACCCTAATGCTTTAGGAACCCAAACAAAACACTTGCTCTTACAAAAGAGACCTAAAAACTAACTTACACCAAAGTGTACCCCAAAAGCTGAAAAGTATACCCCAAGGACACCCAATTAGAAAAAAAAAAAAAACTCATGAAAAAATAAAATTGTGTACAAGTTTGCATCACTAAACATCTTGCTGATTTGGTTGGTGGCTTTGGTAATATACTAGTATGCCTTTTTTGAACTTGCCCTCAATATTAGTTATCTTAAACCCATTCCATTGAATGCCCGCAAGTGATAATCCATCCCTTAGTTGGACCTTCTTAGTTATCCATTTGGAGTTGCTGTCAATTGGAGTCTTAATATTGCCTTGTAGATTTGGTTGGTGGCTTTACTGATGCTCTACTTTACCAATGGTTTTGGATGTTACATTAAACACTTCAATTTAGTAGGATAGCAAACAAAAATCTAATGAACGACAAAAGTGGCTTCAAAAGCTAATTTGATGAGATTAGAACATCAGTTTCTTTTTTTTCTAAATAATAAATTTTTCTTATTAAGTGACTATAAAAAAAATGAAGCCCAGAAATGGGGTGAGTTCTGCACAAAGAGGGATAAGCACTGCTTAAAACAAGAATTCATGCAAATAGAGAAAAAAAGGACTTCAAAGAACTATGAAGCCTCCTTAAGCCAACAAAATAGGGAAATGGGAATGTTTTGCTTGAAGCGAAAACTGTGACTCTCTACATCTGCAAATTCAAATTCAGTTCAAGCCAGGTCTGCCACATGATGTAAAAAAGGAATTGGCCTCCAAACATGAAGATGTTTCCTATTTGGACAACCCTAGATCCATGAATCTGAAAAGTTAGTCACAAAAGCTTCCTTGATTAGGGCTTATTCACAGACTACCCATACATATGCAATTTCTTCAATTCTAGCTCTAAAAGTTAGGGTATTGAAAGGATCTTGGAAAATGACACCAAATTGTTGAATTGGTCAGGTGTTGATATTTGATTAAACTTCATCAAAGGGTGGAAGTTTTAATTGATTCCTGTTGCAGGGTTCCTCAACGACTTAGGGAAAGACGAAAAAGGGGAAGTTAGGCAATTAGTTGTCTTTGAGAATTATCATTGAATAGCACGTAATGTTTTACCTTGCATTTATGGTATTTACTTCTAAAGTTACATGAACTTAAATTTCCAAAAATCTTGCCTGGAATGTCAAATGTCAGGTTTCAACTATTTGTGACAGGCATAAACATTTTAATCTCTCTTTATCATAAGAGGCATATACATCTAAAGGTTCTAACTTCCGAGAGCCATGCATGGTATATTCTTTATAAATGGTATAAGTGAAAAAATTAGAATGTCTTCTTTGTTAAGTTGACTGGAAAAAGAAGAGGAAGAAGAAAAAAAATCAATAGGAAGAATATAGGCCCTCCCGTTAATTTGTTTACATATTGGGATGAGCCACCTCTTAACTTCGTCAAATGAATGTTACTAACAAGTATTAAATCTGATTACAATACCTATTGAATATGGAAACTAACTGAGGATTTTTCAAAAAATGTGGATTAAAGTGGCTGCAACTACTCAACAGACAAGAAAATGGTTCTAGGAGAGTCAAAGGAAAAGTCCAAAGTCAAAGAGTCTCGGTGGTGGAATGAAGAGGATAAGAAAATTTCAAAGCTCTCTTAGCTTGCTGCAAGACTTTGCATACATGTCAGAATGAAAAAACATAAATGGCATATTTGGCTAAAAAGAAGCAAAGAAAGTAGTTAGTGGATCGAAGTCAAAAGTTTGTGAGAATTTAAACCAATGCCTTGAAATAAAAGATGGGGAATATATATATATATATATATATATAGATTGGCTAAGGCAAGAGAAAGAAAAACAAGGGATTTGAGCTAAGTGAAATGCATAAAAGATTAAAACCTAGAAGTAAAATTAAATGAGGGGGTGATTAAGGAGAGATTGAATACATATATAATATAAGATGCAATGACATGTTTCAAATTATCGTCAGAAAAGGGCTTGACGTGCTGCAACACGATCTTATAGCTGGAAGGGTATTACTATAAAGATTCATCTCATATAAGCCAATCAAAATATTCATAAGATCTCTAAGATTTGTATGTGTATCTGACAAATATTATTTCATAACAACTTTTAACTGTACAAAAATAGAATTTAACATCTTGCAAACTCTACAAGGATCCATGTGCTTTAAGGGATATATAATATGATTCATCTTCTTGGATTGATGATAACTAAACTTGGTTTTCCATAGTCGAGCCTAAGCACTTAATTAGTAGCACTAATTAAGTGCACATCTTAGACGCCCCCCTTTAGGTCTTGCATGGTCTCCCACCATGAGGATTTCCCAAGTTTTAAGGGGTGAAAGCCTAAAGGGGCTAATGACATTGCCACTAAGGCCTAGTAGGGGGTTTGGTCAATGTCTTGGATGGTCTTTGCATAAGAGGTTGAGGGCCCTATGTGATTCATAACTCAGCACCTGAATCTTGTCCTAGAATTAGTTTGGCTTGTCATGTGATCCCTTGAAATTGGCCTTATCCCTTTACTTAGCATCATTGCCATCATGATCAACCGCACCTTATCCCAACCAAGTTAGGGTCGGTGGCACAACATTCTTAATTCCCATTGACTTCTAAAAGTCACATTAGCAATATGAATCCATGCAAAAGAACAATGTGGCAAAATTTTATGTTGGATGCCATTCTTGACACAACTAGTGAGGGAATGATGGGATGATTTTCCAACATAATCTTTGTATGGAAAATTTCATGAGATAGTGGTGAATGAAGATAATTGATACGGTCATGTTCTATCACATGGGTATTGCAAAGCTTGTACAACATGAAAATACAATTGTACCCCTCTACTTTACCCAAACAAAAGTGCACAACTAGAATTACATGTCCTTCTATAATTGATATAAAATCTATACTTAAAAAATGAAATAAATACACATGGCATGCAGTTGGAAGTCTTTTAACCTTAAAAGGATTTCTGCTAGAGAATTTCCTGATTATATTTGACTGAGAACCAATCTGTGCCTCCATAGGTTTTTCTTTTCTCATTTTAGAAATCTTTTGGATGCATTTGCAGACACAACAATTTTCCATATCATGAACCAAATGTATGTAAATGATGATACCATGCATGAATTGTTTTATTGGTAATGAAATGAAAAAACAGTAGAATGCCTGTAACTCTGGTTATTTGATCTGTTTTGGACTATAGTTCTCTGCAGTGTAGCCTGCCTCACCATCCCTCATATATTATTTGACCTCAGATAAGGTCTGAACTTATTGTGGATCAATTAGATATTGCAGATTCTGATTAAGACATGTTTTAAAGACAGTCAAGACTCAAAAACTATAAATTTTTCTTAAAATTTTTGTAGGATCTTAATTATAGTGGCCTCATGTAAGAAAAAGTTTTTGGGTCATGAGATTATTACTACTTGTATAGGTGGCTTGGTTATTTTGCTTTTTAAAAAAAAAAAAATTATTAAAGGCATGCAATTGTCTTGCATTTTTTGGTAGTTTGCTAGAGAAGATTACTTGGAGTTGAGACAAGAAGCTAGTGATCTCCAGGAGTACTCAAATGCTAAACTTGATCGAGTTATACGCTATTTGGCTGTTCTTGCTGATAAGACCCAGAAATTAGGTAAGAAGTGAATTTGGCTGTATTTTGACGCAATCATGTAAATATGTTACTTCTTACCGTTCTAATGCTTATCTACTGGTGCCTTTGATGCTTCATGCTGGTTACCTTCCTATCTGGAACCTAAAGACAAGGAAGAGTTCAATATCATTTATGAGCTTTTGTGTTTATTTGTATTGATTGCCAGTTTTGATAGAACAAAAACAAACAACAATCACAGGCCTTAATTCTTTCTTTAAGATTATAATATGTGTAGCTTGTCTCAAATCTTTTATTTTCTAATATCATTTTGTTGAAATCAATTTGGTTTTTAATTGCAATTGCTATTTGTGCTTACCATTCTTTGGGAAGCTCTACATAACATAAATTTATGAAGCTTAAAGGCCTCAGTATCTCACTTTCATCTTTTCATAGAATCACAACGTTCATCATAAATGAATTTCAGTTGCTTGGTTATGTTGATGATGTCTTTAGCAAAAGAGGTAGAGGAAGACCAATAAAAACTTGATGGTTATGCTGATGATGTCTTATAAAAGATAAAACCGTAAATAGACATGACTGGATAGCTAGAATTCATGTGGCCTAACCCCACATAATGAGATTAAGGCTTGATATGCTTTTGTTGGTTATGTTGACAATTTTTGATTTTAGCAATGCGTAATATCATCTCGTTTCAGATCAGGCTGCCTTTGAAGCTGAGGCTAGAATATCTCCATTGGTGAAGGAGAAGAAAAGATTGTTTGATGACTTGTTGACTGCCAAAGGTACTCCTTGATTTCTGTAAGTTTCACACACTGAAACATAATTTGCGTAAACTTAATAATTATAAATACCTCAACATTTAATTTATCACGTATAGGCAGGGCAGTTTTTGTTTCTGTTTTGAAGTTGCACCGATAATTTTAGCACTTCTTTCTCGACGATTTCAGGCAGCATAAAGGTCTTTTGTCGCACAAGGCCAGTATTTGAAGATGAAGATCCTTCTGTTGTTGAATTTCCTGATAATTTTACCATTCGCATTCCTACTGGTGATGATAATGTTGCCAACCCAAAGAAAGATTTTGAATTTGACAGGGTTTATGGGCCTCATGTTGGACAAGGTGGCATGACATTTTGTTTTGTGTATATTCTTCTTTCTTTTGGAATTATTTATTTGCTTTAATTTTACACAGGACTATGCTAGTTTTATTAATTTATGTTGATATTTTGAATGTGCAGCTGAACTTTTCAGTGATGTTCAACCCTTTGTGCAGTCAGCTTTTGATGGATTTAATGTTTCAGTATTTGCATATGGACAAACTAGCTCTGGAAAGACATACACCATGGTTCTCTCCCCTCCTCCTTTGACGTACAAATACCATAGATTATGCTAGCATATTGATATTTGTTTACATCACTACATCTCATGCATGTTTGGTTTTAAGGACTGTTGTACTTTAAGTCAATATATCTGCCATCTATTAATATAATCTCCGTATGGGGAGAAGGTGATTTTATTGGTATTTATGTTTCTGTGTATTGTTAATCATTGGTCCTTATGATATATTCAATGCTATGGATAGCCACCTCATTTATTTGTTAACATGCTATATCTATGTGCTCCCATCATCTGCAGGAAGGCTCTAGTCATGATCGTGGCTTGTATGCCAGAAGTTTTGAGGAGTTGTTTGATTTGTCCAACTCAGCTACAACCTCTACTTCTCGATTTAATTTTTCTGTCACAGTCTTTGAAATCTACAATGAACAGGTTCCAAAATTACTGCATCTTAGCATTGCCACATATTCCAATACTCATATTCTTGTTATTTTCTATTCTTCTGTTGACTGTTTCTTTTTTGCCCAAAATTTTCAACTATAAACATCATTGCCATTCCCTAATGGTTGTGCACCTTGATTTTCTTTTAGACTAGGGATTTGCTTTCAGACTCAAGAAAGGCCGTACCAAAGATCTGGATGGGGTCACGTGACTCATTGATAGAACTTGCACAGGAAAAGGTTGATAATCCACTGGATTTCTCCAGAGTCTTGAAAGTGGCATTTCAGAATCGGGGAACGGATCCGTTGATGTTCAACTTCTCTCATCTGTATGTTCTGTATTCTCCGCCCCCTTCCCCCCCCCCCCCCCCCCCCCAAAAAAAAAAAAAAAAAAAAAAGAAAAGAAAGAAAAAAGAATCTGACTCTGCTTCCGTTTCATTTTTTCTTCAATTTCTTGTCATCTTTTCTGCTAAATTATTATTATTTTTTGGAAAATATGATGAGGCTTCTTACCTTCAGAAGATGAAAAGGTTCAAAAACTAAGTATATGACTGCAGAATTCAAATTTTAGTTAAATAAGCTATGGTGGCAGGTTTATCAGAATGTTCATTATACTTCTCATTATCATTTTCGATAGCATCACTTCTGTGTGATTTAATTTTCAAGAGAAGTTTATTCATTTATGTTAAAACTGGAACTAGCTACTAAATACAATCACAATTCTGGAGAGAAGTACTTTGAAAATATCCTAAGACGTTCTCATATCAGAGCACAAACTTGGCCATTTCACCTGGTGTCTCTTCAAGGTTGTGCCCGTATTTTTACCTGTCTTGGATGTCAGAACTTACATGACAAGGACTTTCACTGTAATAGGATTGCTGGAGTTGCCATTTTAAAAAACTCAGGCCTTTTTTTTTTTTGTCATTTTGAAATTCAGGAGCTGTTATGTAATATTCAAAAACTTTTGGGCAACTATGTAATTTTAATAAACGTAAAATGTAAGAGCTAGAGAGAACAAAAATTGAAAGGAAATGAAGAGAGAGAATCAAAACTGTAGAGACTGAATTGGATGAATATTACAGCAAGAGCAGTGAGTTTAGATACTGCTCTCTATTATTTAACAACATAACTGACATGCTAGCTGTCAGTACCAAACAGAACACTGTTTGTGTTTTCTGTTTGTAATAAACAAACTGACTGCCACATAAACTAAGAAACTGAAAATACAGTCTTCAAAACAAGAAACTGAAAAAACTATCCTATTCTCTGTTTCCTCTATCCTTCGTAATTAGAAGTAATATTCTCCTTAACATAAGGGACCTTTCTGTAATTTCTAGAAAACTTGGTTGTTAAAGCGTAAATAATCAGAACTCATAAGTGTCAAAAGAGGAAATAACGCAATTTCCCCTAAAATGGGTCGGGTCCAATGGGTTATCAATTGGGTAATTGGGTCTTCTATTTCTACAATCAAATAAGATTGAAGAGTGGCTTTTCTTCTCGCTACAACTGAACTAGAGAGTGGTCGACCCTTCACTTGCCATCGTGAATGGAAACAAAGTAAGCGGTTGATGATATCCTAATGGATGGAAAACCACTGTTAAAATCTGGAAAACCAAGGAACAAGTAAAAATCTAAAAAATTGAGGAACAAGGTGAATCTTGCATGCATTGCTGACAGAAACTTTGGTAAGTTCTTTCTCCTTGATCTTTCCATCTTCTTTCTCACGCCACGAGCCACCAAACGCCTATTCTCTAATCTGAAATTCCTACTCTCTCAACCTCTTTTCTCTGATTGCTGCTTAGCTGTGGTGCCTTTATGCCTTCTTTGTTCGGGTATTTATAGGCCAGAAAAATCCCTCACTATTTACTTCCTTCATAATTCCATTACCCTTCACCTTCCTCAACTCCATCTGACTGTTTATTTTTTTCCGTCTGAAAACTCTTATGTTTAATTGCAGCAGCTGATTTTCCCTATCTGAAAGTCCCATGCTTAAGTACAAAAACTTAACTATAACTGCCATCTATCGGTTGCCCTTCTATTCAGTTGTTACAGGTTGTTTCCACCTAATTGTGCTGTTGAGTAGCACATTGGGAGCCATGCAACACAAAGAGAGCATTTTAGAAAATTTAGGACATGACATATGAGGAGCACTACAAAATATATGTATATATATATTTCTTATGTATCGTATAATGGCCTTATAAAGGATATGACCATGGATGGACATGACATAGCATATAATGACCTTATAAGGATGTGGTCATGGATAGAGATGGTTGGAGGTCTAGAGTTCATGTAGCGGACCCACCTATTCTATTCTTGTTGTCGTTCATCATTTATTTATATTTTGTTCAATGATAATGAAGAAATGAAAGATACTACTACAACAATGAGAACAACAATCACAAATCTCCCACTAGCAAAAAATCATGAACTTCATAGCTCAAGGATAGACATATCAATCATCATTTTTAAAAATCATTTTGTCAACCTACTAATTAAAATGCTGTTAAATGCATAAGGTATGTGCTGAAATATCCAGTGACTATTATATCTGACACTAATAACAACTCGTGCCATCTAGAGAGTTGGTGCCAATTATATAAACACGTCTATGATTAGGTTGCTCCTTAATTTCCCTTCACTCCTGTTCATTAGCTTCTTCTTCTTCTTGTCAATTTCCACACTGTTAAAATTAATTTCGATGGAAAATTGGAGATATTTTGGGAGTAATAAAGGAAAAATGGGTGTTTTTCTTACTTGTACCTTGTGGTGGTTCTCTTTCTTGGAAGGAAGCATAGCCTTTAGCTGTCTGAAGCAAACTATTCATTTCATATGGAACTCGGGCAACTGGTTGTGGAATATACTTGCAGCTGTTAATGATTTCTTGTTTTTGCAAAGGACAAGAATATTTCTGTATGCAGGACTCAGTACCTCTGATATATAAATCAACTCCCGTCGCTGCATCCAGTGGCTGAAATTGAAGTTATTCTAATTATTCATTGTGTTGCTTGTAGTGCGCATGTGTTATATTCTACTTAGGGTTTTGCTCTTTGCTTTCTGTTTTGGAGATGGGTGCCCGTTTATTCATGCAAAATTTTTGGTTTCTATTGGTAGTGATATCAAGTTGCTTGCTTGTTTAAACATTTTTGTCACGTCCCTGTGTCAGACATATCTTTATTTTATCACCTCTTTCTTAAACTGATATCTAAGCTTTCCCCTTTCTCAGGATTGTCACTATTCATATATATTATAACAATTCAATCTCTGGAGAAAATTTGTATAGCAAGCTTTCTTTTGTTGACCTGGCTGGAAGTGCAAGTTTAACTATGGAGGATGATGGAGGGGAGCATGCCACAGACATATTGCATGTCATGAAATCACTTTCAGTGTATGTTCTGCATTCCTGGATTTTATTATTTGGGACCAAATTGCCAATGTTATCCCTGTACATCATGTAACCTTGCTTCTTGATAATGGAGTACTAATCTGTTTAAGAAAACTGGTAACAAGTTAATTGTTTATAATTAACATTAAAATGTTACTTGCTGCTGTTTTCTGCTTGGAGCTTTATAGCTGAATTACTTCTTGTACCCTGCACTTTTGGCAATTGGCACCAGCTAAGGAGTCTAGGTTGACTAAATTATTTAACGGTAGAATATAATATAATTGACCATAAGATTTCAGGTTTAGATTGTATGTTTGAAAGGTTATTTATATAATAATTTCATGTAGTGGTAAAGGCAACAGGGATCTAGCAGGTGACTTATTACTGGATTACCCTCTTCTTATATTTAAATTATCTATCATTTTATAAAATAACAAGAGAAAGAGGTGACTTATTACTGGATTACCCTCTTTTTATATTTAAATTATCTATCATTTTATAAAATAACAAGAGAAAGAGGCAGGAAAAAAAAAAGAAAACCTAAAATATGAAATGAGAATGAGCTACATGTTGCAACCATGTCAAGATCAAAAGAATGTCAAATATGATTTTCTTAACTGTTCCTTTTAGTGTTTCTAATTGTGTGTGTGTGTGAAGTAAAGGAGTATGAAATTTGTTGTTATGTCCTGATTTTGTGGTGTTGTGATTCTTTTCAAAAATTGTTAGCAATACCCATATCATTCATGTTGCTATTGCTCAACTGTCAAATTTCAAGTGTTTGTCTGTGTGCTTTGTAAGGGACTAATATCATAACATCATGTGATGTCCTGGTTTTCACGTTTTTTAAGTGGTTGCTTGCTTAAACTGGATGCCTGGAGTTATGTTGGGGAATATATATTATCAATTGGTTGCACTTCAAGCCCTATGTGATGCTATGCAACTGTATACTGCTTCAATGAAAGCACTTGGATATGGATATATGGGATTCAGTTCTTTTCTACATATATGGCTTGGATTATTTTGGTTTGCTTGATGAGGTTTTCTAACATGCTTAATGCTTATTCTGTATATGTAGGTTGGGTGATGTTTTAAATTCCTTGACCTCCAAGAAGGACACTGTTCCATATGAACATTCAATGCTAACAAAAGTACTTGCAGATTCACTAGGTACTTGGTTTTCTCTACTTGGTTGATGTAATTCTAAGATGGCTGCTTAAGTTTATTTCCTTTCCAGATGTTGACTAGGGTACTTTATCCATTTCAAATAGTTTGTTTATATTTTCTTCAAGTGAGTTGCAATTTAAGATGTATGGACACTTATAGATGGTGTTGTGCACACATGTGGTGTAAGCCTGACATTCAAAACTCCTATACAGATGTGGCTTTCACTTGACACTTCCTGATGTATTGATGTGTTTCCAACTATCATTTCTTAGTCTTGCACATTTGAGGTGACAGATGTGTCCCTTCGTTAGGCACATAGAACAATTTCATTTTTGGAAGGTATAACTTGAGCAATTTACTAATAAGACTAAAAAACTGTGAAATTTACACCATTAAATCTCTTCCTGCTTAGGGTTTTTAATTTTAAACATTCTAGAACATAACTATGTCATTTTGTTAATTCATCAATTTGTTTGTGAATTGAGTCTCTGGAAAAGTTATTTGGGATTTCAGTTCATACTTATTTCCAAATATGAAAAAGGCAATTTCTTGCTGTTTAAAACAAGAATAAACAAAAACATGTATTATTATTTGTTCATTGGGTATATCTTCATTGGTTGAATGGAATTTGATTGCTTGACGAACATGTTCACAGTTAAGGGTGTGCCTTAGCAGCAACAATGAGGTTGCTTCTTTGTGATTGGAAGGTCATGAGTTCAATTGTAGAAACAACTTCTTTGCAGAGCAAGTATAAGGTTGCAGACAAAATGAACTTCTCCCAACCCTTGCAGAACGAGGAGCCTCATGCATTGAGAACACCCTTTTTATTTCACATTTTTACCATCTCAAGAAAATATCAATTTAAATTATGTATAAAAAAGTTATCGCCATGTACTCTCTGTGCCATGACATGCATTTCCTTACATGGGCATTGTCTTTTGAATCTAGGGTTCTTAGATAGCAATTCGGTTGATAATGAGCAAGTACTCTGGTTGGTAAATGTTTGATACTTGAATTCTTACTCTGTCAAGTTATCCATCAAAAAATAAAATCAGTTTCCCTTAACTTAAGCAGGGATTCCACAGTCATGCACTGCTCTTAAATCTTAAACTTCTGCACATTGATGTGTTGCATTATGAGACTTATGGTTTGTCCTCAAGCTCCTGTTATGGATATATACTGGAATCAAGGCATCAAAAGTTGCTAGATCCATGCCCATATTGCCACAGTAAAATGACAATGCATGGTTTTGTATCTGCAATCATCTATGCATGCAATTTGTTTGGTTTCTGGTTGTCCCAGAGTGTGATGTCTTATTCCAATTTAGATTATTATTATTATTATTATTATTATTTTTTTTTTTGTAGGTGGAAGCTCAAAAACGTTGATGATTGTTAATGTGTGTCCCAATCTTTCAAATTTATCCGCAACATTGTCATGTCTCAATTTTTCTGCCAGAGCTCGGAATGCTGTACTAAGCCTTGGAAATAGAGATACAATCAAGAAATGGAGAGATATTGTAAGTTCTCCTGATTTTTTTTTTCTCTCCTGATATAGATTTTATGTTGAATTAATTTGTTCCCCATTATAATCAACAACTTTAAGCCAGTGTTTCATGAGCGGGGTGAAACCGGCTTGGTTTCCAGCACACTGGGCTATCTATAGTTCCAGCTAGAAGTTGATATGTGATAACTACACCTTCAGTTTTTTCTTCTATTTAACTTAGGAAGCAAACATGTTAATGCTTTAGTGAGGGCTGAATTACGTAACACATTTTCTTCTGCTATGTTCTGGTCTGGAATATCTAGGCAAATGACACACGCATGGAATTGTATGGAAAAGAGGAGGAAGTTAATGGTCTGAAGCAAGAAGCTTTGGCCCTAAAAGAAGCTCTGAAAGATGCAAATGATCAGTGTGTTCTACTCTTCAATGAAGTTCAAAAGGCCTGGAGAGTTTCTTTTACACTGCAGTCAGACTTAAAGGTTTTGTGACATCTGACTTTTGCTTAGTTTTTTTATTATGTGCAATATCACTTGTTTTTACATTTGACACTGTTTTTGAATATGAATTGCTTTACTCTTATAGAGCCATTTATCTATTAATTCCAACATCCTTTTCATGTAAAGAGTTGTTAATTGATAGATCCTCTGCATGCCATTTTAGTCATTTTAGCAGTTGATAACTTTTTCTTTTTGAAAGAGGGTTCGATTAATGCATAAAAGCAAGTCCACTAGAAGCAGCAATACAACCACACTACCTAATATGAAGAACCCTGAGAAACCTGAACTAGATAGAGAATGAGATACTAAAGTCAAAACCCCCAGAGTGGCAGAATTGCTACCAAGATACATAGAGAATTAATCACCCCAGACAATGAAAAATAGCCAGGAGAGACTGATGACTGGCCTGAAGCTTGATTGCACGAATATTCGGAAACAGGAACATGGCCTCGGAGACCCATTGCTTCCAAGTTCAACCGCATTTGCTCATGAAAGGATGAGAAAACAAACTGTTTCTGCTCAACTCAAAGCACTCATCCTTTAGGACAGCCTTCAAACTATCAGAGACACAGCAAGGGGAAGCCAAGGAAGGCATGGATTACTGAGTTTTGAACCCCACCTTAAACTGACTTAAAATAAATAAAGACCCACAAAATCCGACCTGGAGTAGAAATTATTAAAACAGAATCTGTTCTGATACTTCCAATCTGCCCAAGGCAATCATATATCATTCCCTGACCCCCTAACACCACAAGCCTTAAATTCTGAAAAGCAGCTTACTATATTGCACCTCAAAATCATTTATAAAGAAAACTCAGATGCTGCTCTTACCATCTCATCCCTCTCCACTTGAGTAACACGTTCCCTAGCAATAATTAAATTCAGAATACTGGAGTCATCACTCCTAGCTGACAGTCCCAGGGTTTTGCTAATAAACCAAGTTGCCTTCACCGCAGCAATAATATCTAAAGAAACTTCCCAGTCCTCCACGTGTCTGCCAGAAAACTCCTGCAACTGGATTTCATTATTCAAATTGTTACTATTCTGCATACCACCTTTCAAAGTAGAGCTAACCCGACTTGGAGAAGGCTGATTATTTCTAGCTTTCCACCTCCTTCTCTGATAAGTAAATCAAATAGTCCTTACCTTCCTTCTATTAAATTTGAAGACTGAAGCCTTCCTTTGTGAAGTCCCAATAGGGTCAGGAATGTAGAACTAAATAAATGGACTTATTCATCTTTCGGCATGAAAAATATCTATGATAATTGATTTTATTATTCTTCCTCTTTTCTTCTTGTCTTCTAATTCGAATTTAATAAAGAATTTTTTTTTTTTTTTTACAAATTACCAAAAGATTTGTTAGAATCCCATCCAATAGCCAATAGGGATTCTTAGTCTAAATGAGATTCTCGAGATATATAAAAAGATACAAAACTCTATATTTTCTATATCTATATTTGAATTAATTATACAATATATAAATACGTAAAAAGGGAAGATGAAATTCGTTTTAGTTGCCTAATTTCACAAAAGAAAGAATTCACTCTTTTGTTTTTCATTTTATAGAAGCTTCCTAATTACTAATCAATAATATTAATAATCATAAATCTTAGTAAAAAACAATTATCCGCAATTTTAACCTTCTATTTTGATTTTCAATGTGGATTCTGATAAAATAACTGCTTGTTTACTACAAATAAAATAATTGAACCTAATACTCTACTTAATTGAATTTTGATTCAAAGGAAAGAACGTGTGGAGGTGAAATAACTCACTCAAAACGCTTTTTAAAAGATTATGTGGTACAATTAGATTGAATAAGCCCTTTTGGAATAAATATACGGCCCCTTGTGAACCTTCAGGAATTGTTTTATTCAATGTTTGTTCAATTACTCTATTAGAGTTTGCATTTAGTTAAGTCATCAAGTGGTGCTCAAAGGCGTAGAAGAATTAGGAAGTTTGTATTTGTATTTTATGTTTTATGAATCTGTAACGGTTGTAACAGGTAACTTCCATGTAATGGTTAGTTTCTGTTAGTTTTTCTGTTTCTGTTATATTACTTGTAATAGTCGCCCCGATCCTCTATAAATAGAGGGCTGGCTTATGTTATTTCACTTCTTCATCATATCGTGTACAATGAGAGAAAAGCCTAAAATTTAGTTTTTGTAATCTCAGAGAGAATAGCTTGTGAGAATAGAGTTGTGAGTGTATGTACCAATTGTGTTCTTGGGTTAGTGGATTTTGTCGGCTTCTTCAGTCTGGATGTAGGATCATCCAATTATTGATGATTTGAACCAGGATAAGTTCTTGGCCCCTTGTACTTTCTGTTTTATCGTTTTCTTGTTATTAATTATGTTCTTGGTGCAAAAGTGTGAGATTGTGTATTGAGGGAAGCGATTCATTAGTCAACAATTTGGTATTAGAGCTTGGTTTCGCAATCAAGAATCATTCTAAAGAAGACAAGACATAATTGGCGAATCAAGAAATGGCATCATCCTCATCCGTCACAAGGTATGACATTGAAAAGTTTGACGGGCATAATGATTTTGCTTTCTAGAAAATGAAAATGCAGGCTCTCCTTGGGAATTTTGGATTGGAGGAAGCCCTGGAAGGAGAATCAAAGATGTTAAAAGACCTTGACGGCGGATCAAAAGAAAGAAATCTTGAAGAAGGCTTGCAACACGCCGATCCTGAAATCTATTGCAGAGATATGGCTGAAATTGTAAAGTCTCTACATGACAAAGTCGTTGTCAAGTCGACTCTACCTAAAGGCAAGATTTTTCACCATTAAAATGCATGATGGCCAAAAGTTACAAGATCGTATAGACGATTTTAATAAACTTTGCCTAGATTTAGAGAACATAGATGTTAAGTATGATGACGACGACAAAACTCTTGTTTTACTTCATTCCCTGCCAAGATCCTATGAAACTTTTGTTGACATTTTAAAGCATGGTAGAGATGCACTGTCACTAGATGATGTAATAGGTGCACTTAACTCTAAAGAACTGCAAGACAAAGTAGAGGGAAAACATCCATCAGGTGATGCCCTCACAGTAAAACTTAGGTCAGATAGAAGAAAACCAAGGGTGGGAGATAGATCAAGATCTAAATCCAGAAGTGGCAGGAAAGTGATAAAATGTTATTACTACCATAAAGATGGACACATTAAGAGGAATTGTCCTAAATGGAAAAAGGACTTTCAAGAAAGAAATAACACTGATGGTGGAGCCTCAGTTTGTGAATTTGGGTATGATAGTTCAGACGCTTTAGTTGTGTCGGAAAAATCATAAAGTGAAGTGTGGATTATAGACTCAGGATGTTCATATCACATGACACCAAATAAACACTGGTTTTTGAACTATCAGGAAATAAATGGAGGCAAAGTATTGTTAGAAAATGATCATTATTGATGACTTCTCAAGAATGGTTTGGATATATGTCTTGAAGTCAAAAGATCATATATTTGAGGCTTTCAAGACACGGAAAACTATGATTGAAAATCAGAAAGGAAAAAGCATTAAGACAATCAAGACCGACAATGGTCTCAAACTTTGCAATAGGGAATTCACGAAATTGTGCAAGGAAAATGGGATAATTAGACACCTAACTGCCCTGTGCAACCCTAGACAAAATGGCTTGGCAGAAAGGATGAATAGAACACTTCTAGAAAGAGTGAGGTGTGTGCTATTTCATGCAAACCTATCTAAGGCATTCTGGGGGAAAGCCATGACAACTGCTGCATACATGATAACAAATCACCATTTGCAACAATTGGATTTAAGACTCCTTACGAAATGTGCATAAACCTAACCTAGAGCATTTGAGGGTATTTGGGTGTATTGCATATGCACATATAAAACAAGGAAAATTGGAACCCCGGCCAAAGAAATGTATTCTCATTGGTTATCCATTAGAAGTAAAAGGGTATAAACTTTGGAACCTAGAACCTGGACATCAAAGGATATTAGTAAGCCGAGATATTACCTTTGATGAAAACTTATCTGCTAAGCGTCTTAAGAAAGATGATCAAGAGAAACTAGTGTCTACATCAAAATCAGTAGATGTTGAGTGGTAGGCAGAGTCCTAGAAAATGACTTTGACACCTCACTTAATCAGGAATTTGATCAGCAAGAAGGGAGTGAGGATACAATGGATGATTAGGATTTTGATCCTCAAGAGGAGAGTGTGGATGGCAAAGGAGACAAAGCAAACCACCTAAAAAGTATGGATTTTCAGATCTGGTATCGTATGCACTAACAAGTGCATCAGAGGTAATTGGGAATGCGCCCTTGACTTATGAAGAGGTTGTTCACTCTAAGGATTCAAGTAAGTGGATTGAAGCCATGAAGTCCGAAATAGATTCCTTGAGAAAGAATCAGACTTGGACTCTGATTAATAGGCCTCAAGGACAAAGAATTGTGGGTTGTAAGTGGCTATACAAGATAAAAGAAGGGATTGGAAGCAATGCTAAACCTAGGTACAAGGCTAGGTTGGTGGGAAGAGGCTTCACTCAAGTCCCTGGAGTGGACTTCAACGAGGATTCTTACCAGTTGTTAGACATACCTTTATTAGGGTTCTACTTGCTATGACAGCCAAATTAAACTTGATCTTGGAGCAAATGGATGTAACAACAACTTTTTTACATGGGGAACTAGATGAAAGAATCCTTATGGAGTAGCCAAAAGGTTTCGAATCAAAAGGAAAGGTAGAACAAGTGTGTTTATTGAAAAAATCCCTATATGGACTCAAGCAATCCCCACATCAATGGTATAAAAAATTTGATATGTTTATGTTAAGTCAGGGATTTGCCAAGAGCTCATATGACTATTGTGTGTATTCTAAGCGTGTGTCCAACAACAGTTCGATCTATCTCCTTTTATATGTTGATGATATGTTGATTGCTAGCCAATCTGGGAAAGAAATACAACAACTAAAGCTGGATCTAAAATCAACATTTGAGATGAATGAGCTAGGCTTGACCTAGCTTATGGTATGTACTTAGCCTGACCTAGCTCATGCAATGAGTGTTGTCAGTAGGTTTATAGCAAACCTAGGAAAGCTACACTAGAGTGCAGTAAAATGGGTGTTCAAATATCTAAAAGGAACAATTAATACAGTTTTGGTCTATGGTGGAGCTAGTGGAGGAGGTGTAACAAGTATTGTAGGATATTCAAATGTTGACTATGCAACTGATCTGGATAGAAGAAGGTTTCACAACTGGTTATCTTTTCAAGTTATGAGACTCAACAGTGAGTTGGAAAGCAAGTCTACAACTTGTAGTAGCCTTATCAACCACTGAGGTAGAATACATAGCAATTTCAGAGGCAATAAAAGAAGCCTTATGGTTGAAAGGATTGACAGGGGAATTACTTGGAACTTCTATAGAAACGACACTAATGTGTGGCAGCCAGAGTGTTATAAATTTGTCTAAAAACCAAGCACATCATGAGCGAACCAAGCACATTGATGTGTGGCACCATTTCATCAGGGAGGTCTTGGATAGAAAGGAAATCAGTTTGATAAAGGTTGCTGGGAATGATAATGCAATAGACATATTCACTAAGGCAATTCCCATACCCAAGATGAAGCATTGCTTGGAGCTACTCCAGGTAGCCCCGAGGTGACTAAGCAGTTAAAGCTTAATGTGTTGAAGAAGGAGAGACAGGTATCTACTCAAGATTGAAGGCATTGAAGACTAAACTTATGCAAATGGTGGAGAAATTATTAGAGTTTGCATTTAGTTAAGTCATCAAGCGGTGCTAAAAGGCGTAGAAGAAATGGGAAGTTTGTATTTTTATTTTATGTTTTATGAATCTGAAACAGTTGCAACAAGTAACTACCATGTAACAGTTAGTTTTTGTTAGTTTTTTTGGTTTATGTTATATTCCTTGTAAAAGCCGCCCCTATCCTCTATAAATAGAGGGTTGGCTTATGTTATTTCACTTCTTCATCATATTGTGTACAATGAGAGAAAAGCCTAGAATTTAGTCTTTGTAATCTCAGAGAGAATAGAACTATGAGTGTAGGTACCGATTGTGTTCTTGGGTTAGTGGATTTTGTCGGCTTCTTCAATCTGGATGTAGGATCATCAAGTTATTGATGATATGAAGCAGGATAAGTTCTTGGCCTCTTGTACTTTCTGTTTTATTGTTTTCTTGTTATTAATTTTGTTCTTGGTGCGAGAGTGTGAGATTGTGTATTGAGAGAAGCAATTCATTACTCAACATACTCTTTTACCCACTAATGCAATGTAAACATTGTGTTCAACAATAATGATATTCCCCAACATATCAAAACTAGCTGTTACCCCACCAGTAGTAGGAGATGTAAGGATTGATACATAAAATAGTTTTTCATTTGATTGGTAATCATATAAAGCATAAGATATTTTAGCCATTTGCATCAAGCTCAAACTTCCTTGTTGCATGCGTGCACCCTTGGAAGCACACACTATAATAAGAGGTAGAAATTTTTTTGGTAGCATACTTGATCAAATGAGTAATTTTCTCCCCGATTACAGATCCCATACCCCCATAAACTAAAAATTCATAAGCCCAATTGTTACAAGAATACCATTTAGTTGCCCTATGCCTATTTGAACGGCTTCAGTTAGTCTTGTCTTTCTTTGATAAGAATCGATACGATCTCTGTAAGGCTCATCCTCTGAACGAAATTCAATGGGAACCAGGGGGACCATGTCTTCATCCATAGGATCCCAAGTTCCCGATTGTCACTGGAAATCGGTTAGCAACTACTGATCGCGATTTAGTCTCAACCATTGGCCTGAGACCCCCTTGCTTTGATACCAATTGTCAGACCCGTAGGATCTGGCAAGGTAATCTCAATAGTATTCTAGGGAATTTGGAAGGAAGATTTGAATTAAGGGGGAGAGAGAGAGAGAGAGAGGGAAAAGATCAATATCATTCACAACATGATCCCCATCCTCTGATATGGCTTATTTATAGCCATCTATAAACAATTCCGGGGTGTACCACTCGAGATAGCCTAACTGCCATAACTGCTAGGTACCAACAACAATACAACTAAAAGTGGGAAAAAAGAACCAATTACAATATTGCCCTTAGGACTATGACACCTGTTAATTGCTGTCTTGACCCAAGGGTATGGTAGTAATAGATGTTACATGTATTTCTGTTTAGTTGTACTTTGCTGTAGCAGTTTGTACCTTTCAATTGAATTGGTTGGAACAGCCTATAAATAGGCTGTATCACTTAGAGAACTTTATGTTTTGGATGATAATTGAATCTTAGATTTTCCCTCTTAATTCTCTATTCTCTCTCGATCTCCCCTGTCCTCCCTTTCTGTTCGTCATCCCTCCCTTTTTGTTCTAATCTCCCTCCATTTCTGACTCTAAATGCCTCGATCCCTTCCAATTTCCATTACAAACCCTAGGCTAGCCCTAGAAACCTAACAATTTGTTATCAAAGCTTATGCTTCTTGGTTGTGATTCCCACAATTCTGGTAGATAAGTCAAGCGATCTTGGCAGCAATGTAAGGCCAGGTGAATTCCAACGACTCTTGGTGGAATTGATTGAGTAGTGATTTGTGTGATTTTGGTGAACTCAATAGAGTTGACAAATTCAAGAATTCTGGCAATTTCGATTGGTCTTGGCTGTTGAAATCGAAGATCGATCATAATTGAGAAGGAAAGCAGTTATCGGCTCGAAATTGCAAGCGGCTTTTGATTGAGATTCCAAACATTTTTACAGTTGATCAAGGAAAGTGACACAGGTTCAGGAGATTCTGTAACCCTAGGTGGTTGCAGTAGGCTGTGAGTAAGGCGGAATTGGAGGTGGAATTCGGGTGATCGTGATCATTGGCGATTGCTATTCAATCCTCAGGAGAATTGTTCAGAGTCGATCCTAGGCCTTCGAATTGTCCTACTCGTGCGATCTAGCCATGGTTGACGAAACCAATATGAAGCAGATGGAGTCGCAACTGCTGCAGGTGGCTGCTTCTGTGTTGGAATTACAGATCCGTATAGGATCAATGGAAGAGGTGATAGAGAATAAATTTAATGGAGTGATCAGTCAGATGCGCGTGGAAATTGGCAGCCAAATTTGCGAGGAAGTAAGAGGTCTACGCGAGGAAGTTGGGAGCCAAATTCGTGAACAGATGCAGAATTTCATGATGATGTTTGCGAGGCAGAATTAGGTAAGGATATTGCCTGACTTTCCTCCTCCTAGGGAAAGGCATCATCCAACAATATTAGGTGAAATTTGAGGAACTTAAGCCGTTAATGATCAATCTCAACTCCGATTTAAGCGAAGCCTACTTTGTTTCGAGCTTTATCAGTGGCTTGAACGAAGAGCTAAGGCCAACGATCAAAATGTTGCAACCAAGGTCTGCCAAACAGGCTGCGGAAAGTGCAAGACTATAGATGACTGTAGAAGCCATTATGAAGAGGCACCAGCTCCTAACTGAAATTCATTCTACAAACAGTCTGCAGCTGGAAGGAAATCCAAAACTTAGGGCTTATACTAACCCTAATTCAGCCAACTCTCTTTCGGTGGAACAAAAGAGACAAATTTAGCCCAGGCCACTGGTGCAAGAAACAACTATTATATATGGAAGGATTGGAGGATGGAAAGGAAGAAAAAGAGCAAGTCGGGATTGGCTGAAGCAGTGGGCTAGTTGCTGCAAGTTCTTGGGGACAAGAACTCTTTCACGGAGGGGGAAATTGTCATGACCTAAGGGTATAGTAGTAATAGATATTAGATATATTTCTTTTTAGTTGTACTTTACTGTAACAGTTTGTACCTTTCAGTTGAATAGGTTGGAATAGCCTATAAATAGGCTGTATCACTTAGAGAATGTTAATTTTTTGAATGATAATTGAATCTCAGATTTTCCCTCTCAATTCTCTGTTGTCTCTCAATCTCTCGTGTTCTCCCTCAGTTTTGTTCATCATCCCTCCCTTTCTGTTCTAATCTCCCTCCATTTCTGACTCTAAATCCCTCAATCCCTTCCAATTTCCATTACAAACCCTCGGCGAGCCCTAGGAACTAACAATTGGCTCTCCAACCTCCTCCACTGATGTAAAGAGAACAAACGTGAACTTGAGCTTACTCCTTGATCTAACTCTTCTTGGTATATCAATATCCACTATTCTTTTGCATTTTGCAAATGTGCTATTCAATGCTGATTACTAACCTCAGGATGAAGTCAATAAAGACAGAAGAGGCCCTTCTCAACTCCTTATGACCCTTAGAAGAATCTTGAAATCTTCTCTGACCCTCCCGGTGACCCGAAGGCCAAACTGTTCAATTGAAAAGTCTGGATAACTTCTCACACTTTCTCAGTGACAATGCCGATCCCCTGAAAACTGTCAATTCCCCCTCCTCCTCCACTCCCTTGGACCACCACTTCTCCCCCTTCTCCCTCGTACTTTCTTTATAGTTATTTTCTGCTTCCTTGCTTTATTGAGGTATTCATCTTGGCTATGTCAAAAATGACTGGTTGATTCTTTATTTCATAGGCATTGCAACACCTTCGAGGCATTTTATTAGAGTGATGCATTCATCTTAAAATAACCAAAATTTTCAGCTAAAGTTTTTAGCAGTTGATAACTTGATAAGTGTAGATTCGTCAAATTCTGGAAATCTTGTCCTCTTTTTTGTTTCATTGGTGGGAGTTGTTTTGATGAGCCTGATGTTTGTGATGCACTTACTAATATGCTAGTTTTAGTTTTAACATTATTATATAAGGTTGTTCCCTGATTTTTGACCTTGTTCAAATATCTAAGATGCTAAGATAGTGGCATGATGACAACACTCTGACTGGTGAAGCTATCTGCTCTGAGATCTGGTTGTGCACAATCCCCTAGAACAATCCCCTAGACCCCAAGAAAGGGGGGGGGGGGGGGGGGGGGGGAAGAAACAAAAAGTAAAACAGAGAACTCTCAATTCAGCACTAGCATATCAAACTTATAGACGAGGGGATATTGTTTTGACATGTGTAAGTTGCGGTTAAGTTTTTTAACAAGTAATTACATTTTAGTAGCCCTTCCATTTTGTTTTCATCTGATACCTACCTTTATATCGTCAAATTGTTTAATATTTTTAATTTAGCTTGCCAGATTATTGACAACTTGCATGTGACAGAGCTGCTTTTTGGTCTGAACTTTTCATTCTTATGATTATTTAGATGTTACCTTGCATTTAGTTTTCCCCTTGTTTGGCTAGCATCTTCCTAACTGCTCTCTATTTCTCACTTCATGCAGTCTGAAAACATCATGCTTGCAGAGAAACATAAGATAGAAAAGGATCAAAATGCACAACTGAGAAATCAGGTCGCACAACTGTTGCAGTTGGAACAGGAACAAAAATTGCAGATACAGCAACGTGAATCGACAATTCAAACTCTGCTGGTTGGTCATATTTTGACTTTAATTTTCTCTGCTATTATATTTAGATCTTAATGCATTTGTGTTGAAATTTTTATCTATCATGTCTTTTTTTTTTTCCCTCAATTGTTAGTCTTTCATGCATCTTTTTGTCTTTATTTTTTATCATTCAATTGTTGTATGTCCAAGTCCAACATCTAATAAGGTATGCCCTTAATGGTTCTTGAAACAATGAGATAGAATCGTGCCATTATTCTTGGTGATAAGAACTTGCCCTGTGAATTTATTGATAAGAAATGTACCCAAATGAGAAAAGTCAATTCTGGAAGTATTAGAAAGTGAAGCTTATGTATGTTTAGCATGCTAACAAAGAACAAATAATTTTATTGATAGAGCAACGGAAGATGAAAATTTATAGATGCCATCTGAGGCTACAGCAGCTTACTTGATGTAGAAATAGGTTAAGCATTTGTTATATCTAGGGTTGCTGGAACTAATTTCTTGGATAGAAATTCTACCACACTTACTCTCACACACTCACGGATTTAATCTAAGGAACAGATTTAATAGAATCAACAGAAAATAAAATAGAAAACAGAATTAAACCAAACAAGAAACACAAACCACACATCCACAAGAACATCAAGATTATCTTGGTTCATGCCATGTGAATGACATCCAGCCTCTAAGATCCTCCTGAGAGCAGTCTTTATTTCCAGAAAACGATCAGTACAGTAGCGGCCCTTCTCTCCCTTCTATTCCCGAGCGCCCCAATTGTTTTCCCCCAAGATTACAAAGCTAACAGCCCTAGCCTTTCTCTCAGAAACAATCAGCACTCGTTACAAACAGAAAAAATGAGAACTCTCTCTCCATTTGCTACCCCTTGCTTTCTATTTATAATAGTGGGTGGATGTCCCAATGAATATTATAGATATTTACAGTTTAACCCCCAAACTATAACTAATTACAATTTAGGTTACAACTTCTATCTAAAATCTTCAAAAGGAACTCTAGCAAACTGACATCATTCATTGCTATTGCCATCATCTTCTTCTTATACCATATACTCGAGACAACCTTTAACAGCATTCAAGGATAAAAATGATAGGCTTCTTTCACTCACTGGATCTGCTATTCCATTTCCATAACTATGCTTCTGTTAATGTGTATGTTTATGTTCATGTGAATAATTAATCATACTTATTCTTAATTGATGGGGATTAGTTCCTCACAAGACTAGCACATTAGTCTGAGGTGATTCAGCACCTTATTAACCCATGTAGATGTTATTAAGCAATTTAGCCTTCATTAACCCATAGTAGATTTCATCAAGCATTTTAAGTAAGCTCTCACTGGTCACCTAGTGTCCTTAAGCAAACACAGAATTAAAATAGTTTTTTCCTACTCTCATGCTTGATGCTTGCTTCAACATGGATCATATTATAATCGTAAACACTATCCACATGAGCATATTGTAACTGAAGCTACATCAGGAAATAACATTTAGGGGTTGCAAGCTTGGAATCATAGTTATCAAATTGAATTGGACAGTAGTTGGTGAAGGTATTGATTCACAATTTATTAGTTTACTTGGTGGTTTAGCTGTTGGTATAAGAGTATATATGTTTCACTTGTTTTTGAACAAACTTAGAGAATTTAGGAATAACAAACTCTAAGTAATAGGGGTGAATGATACAAATTATTTCACACGCATAACTTGGTTACATGATACCTTTAAATACAGAAAATTAACTATCATCTATCGTTAAAATCTAGGAGTTTAAAATACAAAAAACAACAACAGATAAGAAGAGAAATTTTCTCCTAATTTTTTTCCTAATTCTTAGGAAAGTTGTAGCCTTTATCCTCTTTTGATTCAACCTGATCTTCTTCCTCTTATTTCGGATCAACCTGATCTTCTTCCCTAATATTTCGGATTTATCCTCTTTCCACCGAGGTTTCTTCATCAACACTCCCCCTCAAGCTGGTGAATAGATGTCTTCTATTCCTAGCTTGTCTCTAATCAGCTCAAAACCTTGTTTGTGCATTTCCTTGGTGAGAATATTAGCTTCTTGTAGACCTGTAGGGATATACACCAGATTTATACCACCATCTTCAATCTCTTGCTTAATGAAATGTCTATCAATTCTCACATGCTTTATCCGGTCATGTTGGACTGGATTGTTTACTACACTTATGGCGGACTTGCTATCACAATATAGCCTCGTAGGGTTGGAATTTGGTACCTTTAAGTCTTCCATAAACTTCCCTAGCCATATTACTTCACAAATACCTTGAGCTATGGCTCGGTATTCTGTCTCAGCACTGCTTCTAGCTACCACACTTTGTTTCTTGCTCTTCCATGTCACAAGGTTACCCCACACTTTAGTACAATACCTAGAGGTGGATTTACTGTCTTCTAAGGAACTTGCCCAATCAGCATCCACAAACCCTTGAATTCCTCGATCTTTATTCTTCCTGAATAAAATATCCTTACCAGGAATTTCTTTAAGGTATCTTAGGATATGGTAAGTAGCATTAAGATGTTTGCTAGTGGGTGAATGGATAAATTGACTCACTACACTCATTGCATATGTGATATTAGGTTGTGTAAAAGATAAATAAATCAACCTTCTTACTAACCTTTGATATCTACCTTTATATCCCTATCACACTATCTGTAGTCAGACAATTCATTCAAGGATCTGGCCATATGGTCCGAGGCTCTGGTATCCACAATTCAATCATGGGAAATTCTATTCACAGTGAGAGTTTTACTCTTCGCAGCCTTTTCCCGCCAAAATTTTTCATCATTTTTCAAAAATCCTATTTTACCCTTCAGTCACCCGCACCATATCATCTTCCTTCCCTTTTTACTCTGCACAGTCACTCCATCTCTCTTTCTCTCTCATTATACCCATTTCTTTCTCTCACACCCATCTCTCCATCTCTCTCCCAATGATCGCACACACAAATATGTATATATATATACAAACACACACACACACAGATAATTTATTATAATAAAATAAAATTAAAAAAATACAAATAAATAAATTAATTTTAAATATCTGTATTTTAAATAATTATAAATTAACTAATCATAATTTTTTTAACTAATTTTAAATTTTAAATTATCGTGAGTTAAATTTTTGGTACTCAAAAAAATTTAAAATTAGTTAATTTATCTTATTAAATTACTTAAAGATACATATACTTAAAATTAGTTATTCAATAAACTAATTTAATAAGATATATATCTTTAAAAATTAGTTGAATTTATTTAAAGATATATGTATCTTTTTAAAAATAATTTATTAAATAAATTCAACTAATTTATTTTTAAAAAGAATTAACTAATTTAATTTATTTAAAGATAGATGTATCTTTTTAAAAGAATTAACTAATTTATTTATTAAATAAATTCAACTAATAAGATATATGTATCTTTTTAAAAAGAATTTATTTATTTATATTTTTTATTTTTTTATAATAAAAAATTAATTAAAATAAAAAAAAACCTTCCCCAAAAGCCAGCTTTCGGGAAACGCTGGTTCCCCGAAAGCTAGCTTTCGAGAAACGCTTTGATATTCAAAAAAAATTTAAAATTAGTTAATTCTTTTTAAAAATTTAAAAGAATTAACTAATTTATTTATTAAATAAATTCAACTAATAAGATATATGTATCTTTTTAAAAAGAATTTATTTATTTGTATTTTTTTATTTTTTTATAATAAAAAAATTAATTAAAATAAAAAAAAAACTTCCCCAAAAATCAGCTTTCGGGGAACCCAACGTTCCCCGAAAGCTGGGTTCGGGAACGCCCTCGAAAGCCCTCGCATTCCCCAACCTCCAGAGGTTGGGGAAAGCTAGGTTCCCCGAAAGCTGTTGGTCGGAGAAGTGTTCCATGGCTGCGACCATGCGTATGTATATATATATATATCTATATAGGTGTGTGTGAGAGTGTGTATATTTACATTGTGTGTGTGTGTTTCTATTCACAGCGATAAAATTGCTTTCCACAGCCGCCCGCCCGCCCCCCCCCAAAAAAATTACTAACATTTTCTAATTTACTAACAATTTTTAATGTATCTTTCAACGCTGGGTTCCCCGAAAGTCGGCTTTTGGGGGCGTTCCTGACCCCCAGCTTTCGGGGAACGTTGGGTTCCTCGAAAGCTGGCTTTCGGGGCCGTTCCCGACCCCCAGCTTTCGGGGAAGTTTTATTTATTTTAATTAATTTTTTTATTATAATAAAATAAAATAAAAAATAAATAAATTCAAATAAATAAATTCTTTTTAAAAAGATACATATATCTTATTAGTTGAATTTATTTAATAAATAAATTAGTTAATTCTTTTAAAAAGATACATCCGTCTTTAAATAAATTAAATTAGTTAATTTTTTTAAAAATAAATTAGTTGAATTTATTTAATAAATTATTTTTAAAAAGATACATATATCTTTAAATAAATTCAATTAATTTTTAAAGATATATATCTTATTAAATTAGTTGATTGAATAACTAATTTTAAGTATATGTATTTTTAAGTAATTTAATAAGATAAATGAACTAATTTAAAATTTTTTTTGAATATTAAAACGTTCCCCGAAAGCCAGCTTTTGGGGAATCCAGCATTTCCCGAAAGCTGGTTTTTGGGGAAGGTTTTTTTTTTTTTTTTAATTAATTTTTTTATTATATTAAAAAAATAAAAAATAAAAAAAATAAATTCTTTTTAAAAAGATACATATATCTTATTAGTTGAATTTATTTAATAAATAAATTAGTTAATTCTTTTAAAAAGATACATCTATCTTTAAATAAATTAAATTAGTTAATTCTTTTTAAAAATAAATTAGTTGAATTTATTTAATAAATTATTTTTAAGAAGATACATATATCTTAAATAAATTCAACTAATTTTTAAAGATATATATCTTATTAAATTAGTTTATTGAATAACTAATTTTAAGTATATGTATCTTTAAGTAATTTAATAAGATAAATTAACTAATTTTAAATTTTTTTGAGTATTAAAAATTTAACTCACGATAATTTAAAATTTAAAATTAGTTAAAAAGTTTATGATTAGTTAATTTATAATTATTTAAAATACAGATATTTAAAATTAATTAATTTATTTGTATTTTTTTAATTTTATTTTATTATAATAAATTATTTGTGTGTGTGTGTGTTTGTATATATATATACATATTTGTGTGTGCGCTCATTGGGAGAGAGAGATGGAGAGATGGGTGTGAGAGAGAAAGAAATGGGTATAATGAGAGAGAAAGAGAGATGGAGTGACTGTGCAGAGTAAAAAGGGAAGGAAGATGATATGGTGCGGGTGACTGAAGGGTAAAATAGAATTTTTGAAAAATGATAAAAAAATTTTGGCAGGGAAAGGCTGCGGAGAGTAAAACCCTCGCTGTGAATAGAATTTCCCTTCAATCATTCATATTCAGCAATTTAGAGAGGTAGCACTTATGAAAATGACCTTGTTTCTCAAGGGAGGCTGTTGGATTAGGTATGTTCACAGAATCTGATGGTTTTGTAACCCTTGTTTGGTTCAAAAACTATTGCAAAAATTCCAGTTGATCTGGAGTTAAAGTAAAATTTGCAACTTTACCTTCTTCAGCATCCACAGCATAGGATGTTTGTTGCTTCTTCTAACCTTTCCCTTTCCAATTTGCTGGCTTCCCATGTATTTTCCAGCAAGTTTCTTTGGTATGGTAGAGCTTGTGGCAATGATCACACCATTGCTTTTCTTTATGAGATTCTCTCTGAGTTGGTGCTGTTCTTGGTTTAGAAACAAGGGCTGATACACTTTGGTTATTAATCACTGGTAATGCGTGAAGCATTACCTTCTTCCGGTTTTCTTCCCTCCGAACTTCAGTAAAAGCTTCCCTGATAGATGGAAAAGGTTTTGTTTCTAATAGCCTTCCTCTAACTTCATCTAAGTCAAAATTCAGCCCATGTAGGAAGTTAAACACCTTTTCTTTCTCTACCATTTTAGAATACTTCACCCCATCCTTTGTATACTCCCAACTGATGTCATAAAACAAATTCATCTCTTGCCATAATTCAGATAACATATTGTAGTAATCAGTTACCAAATGATTTCCTTGGTGAGTAGTTCTTATGGCCGATCGAACCTCAAAGCAATGTGCTGTATTTTTTATGTTTGAGTAAAGGCTTTGAACTGCCTCCCATACTTCTTTTGTCTGTTTTGCAGAACAGATAGGTCCTTCCTATCTTTGGCTCCATGGAATTGATGAGCCAAGCCATTACTATGGAGTTTTCAGCATCCCATGCTTCATAGGTTGCAGCTTCAGGATCTGGTTTTGGAATCCCCCCAGTTAGATATCCCACTTTCCCTTTGCCTTTCATAACCAACAAGACAGATTTGGACCACTCCTGAAAATTGGTCCCATTGTGCTTATGTTGGGTGATTTGAAGGGTGTGGTGATCTAGAGTAATAGGGGCAGCAGTTGGAAGTAAACATCGAGAGGTTGTAGGGAAAATAGTTGAGGCTTCACTAGTTGGCGAGGAACTAGCCATCTTGAACAGTTTGTATGCAGTTTACTGGATCGGTAGCTCTGACACCATGAACAAACTTAGAGAATTTAGGAATAACAAACTCTAAGTAATAGGGGTGAATGATACAAACTATTTCACACGCATAACTGGGTTACAGGATACCTTTAAATACAGAAAATTAACTATCATCTATCTCTAAAATCTAGGAGTTTAAAATACAAAAAACAACAGATAAGGGCAGGCATGTTTTTCAGATTTATCCTCTTTCCACCTAGATTTCTTCCTCAACAGTTTTAATTGCTTAATAACTTGTGGCAAAACATATTAATTATGCAAGTGTTCGTAAAAGGGCAGGCATGCTTTTTAAGCAACAGGAGAATGTAGGTTCAAAGTCTCATTATGCTCCCTGCTTGGAATTTTATTTCTTTTTTAATATTATTTTTTATAAATAAGAGATAAATAAAAAGGAACTGCAATAAAGTGGGTGATCCTTTATAAACTGACAAGCTCACCAGATAAACTTCTTGGAAAATTATACTTCTTACACTTCAGAATGTCTAACACGGTTCACATTGGAAAGTTGAAGATGGTAAAGCCTAGTGTATTGATGGTCCAGTCTGAAGGTGTAAACAGGGTGTTTGTTGATTGTGGTTGAGCAAGCAGTTGGTCTGATTCTGGTAATCTATGGTTGCCAATTCCAGTTGGACCAGCCAGTTGAAGTAGTTCACCAATAATGTATGGAGCATGGCCACTTATAACTATAACATGCATGAATAGCATGCGTGATGTGCATCATGTGAGTAGGGTATTATAATGCCACCTTTTTAATTTGGGCTCCTTTATTGGGGGATGATTTTAGTTTGCTGTCCTTCTCTACTCTCCTGGAAGAGTGGTAGGTTTTTTGAGTGGTTCGTATAAGTTCAGCATTCAGCCAGAAAGTAGTAGGCCTTTGAATCTAATAATAATGTTCTCGATATAATTAATCTTGATTAACCTTTCCAGGAAGGCAGCCTTATAAATTTGCATGCTATCCATGTTTTGTTTGTTGATATGATAGTAGTTGTCTCGTACCATTAACTTATTTTCAAAGAATATTCTATTCTTTGCCCAAGTTGTTTTTTTACATTAACCTATTGGACTATGTATTTTCCGTAAGTTATGAAACTTACAGTATGTCTTCTGTGTGGTTGATTACTATTGTTGTTGTCAGAGGCGGAGCTTTGTTTGGAACTTTTAAACATTTTTCATTTAACACCCCCCCCCCCCCCCCCCCCCACCCAAAACTATCTTTCAAGATTTTTTCATTTACTTCCCTACCTTTCAAGACTTTTTCATACCCCCCTCCCCCTGACATTTTCATACGCCCCCCACGGGGGGGGGGGGGGTATATTTCAAGATTTTTTATATACACTATGGTTTTTTCGTGTGATATTTTGAATTATGTACAGTTTTTTGTAAGGATGACCCCCTAATATCTTATACCAAGGAAAAAAATACGTAGTATAGTTTTTTAAAAACAAAAGGTTCTTGTATTTCCTATTTTATTTTTACCTTAAACATTATATGTCGATTGAGCCTGTGCTAATATATCTTAATGCATGTAATTATGCTTATGCATTAACACTTTGGCACCATGACAAGATCTGTCAAGCTCCAGCCTTGGTTTATTGTGATAATTATTTTGTCTTAATTTTAATTATTTTTGTACCTTACCTTTTGTAGGCCAAACTAAAAGGTTTTGAGACACAATTGAATGAGGCTCTTCGTGCCAGGGAGGTTAGCTCAGACTCATCTGTGGCTCAATCAATTTCTAAAACAAGCAACGATGGGATGGATTCTATTGCAGTTACCAAGAAACTAGAAGAAGAACTATTAAAACGTGATGCACTTATTGAGGTCCATTACTCTTAATCCTCCATGTCTGTAGACATTGCTATTTTAGTTGTCATTCACAAAATTTTAATAACCTTGCTGCGGGATAGAAAATGTTTAAGGTTCAATTTTAGATGATTTATGCTTACTGTAATCCTTATTTGGCAAACCATGATATAGACACTGTATATTTTTTTAGTTCTATTGTCCCTTTGTAGCTTACTGAACTTGGAGATTAAGCTGCTGATTTTCTTGCACTCTGATGTGCTAGCTAGTAAAACTATAATCTGTCTTTAACAAAGAAAAAAATTATTATCTTTACTTGGTGTCAGCCATAAGCAATCTGTTCCTATTTGATACAAGGAATATCTTGTTATGGATGTGGAACTTGATTTACCTGGCAGTTGAGTGCTGGCTGCTGCAAGCTTAAGTGTATTTGGTCAAATGTGTGTAAATATAAGATTTCACAGTGGTATTTGTATAGGTTCCATGTTAAAGGGCTAGACCACAAGTTGTGGTATAGGCATTTTGAAAATAAATAAATGAATGAATAGTTGCCTCAATGCTACTGATATTGATCCATGTTCTCAGCAGTGTACTTTAAGATGCGCATTTCATAAGTATATATATGTTTTTTATTCCATTGTTGGATTTTAGTTTGAGCTAATTATCACTTGCCAACTAATTGTGTATTTATTTTTGAACATAAAACATTTAATTTGCATACTCTTGTGTTTTTCCTTTTTTTTTTCCAGAGGTTGCATGAGGAAAATGAGAAATTGTTCGATAGATTGACAGAGAAAGCAAAGTCCGTTGCATTACCCCAGGTTGTTTTTGGTTTTATTTTATTTTTAATGTCCTGAAGATTGTGCTATTATATTGTTATGACATACATATTCCACGTTAAGGAGATTTTTCAAAGTATATGTTGTCTTTTTGATTGGATTCATTACTTTCCTGAACAGGTATTATTTATCTACTGTTAAGTCTTTTAGAGTGCTTTTGATTATGGAAATATTGATTTAATTGACAGTCTAATATTTCACAAATATTTAAATAGTCCCCTAGATAAATGTTTTCCCGGTTAAGATTCAGGTTGAGGTCAAATTTTTTGGTGGATTACACCAGCCAAAATCAGTTTTTGTTGTCATTTTTTTCCATGTATATTGACCAAATAAACAGGTAGTCATGCTGCATTTCATTCTGAATTAGCCACTATCTCGTCTGATGTTTTTTTGAGGAAAAGTGTATGGGTTGGTCTCACAATATCAACTATGTGATGGAAAACAACCATATCAATTATTTTCATTTACTGTCATCTTATAAACTTTTCCACATGAGCATGGGGTTGAAATTTATCGCATCATTCCCTTGCTAGAGGGGTGTGTCGGGAAGGGCATTTGGAATAAATTTTTCCATGTTGGTCTTTTGCATGGATTTGTATTGTTAATGTGATTTTTAGAAGTTAATTGACATTTTGAATGCCATACCACCAACCCTAACTTAGTTAGGATAAGGTGCAATTGATGATGATGATGATGTTAGAAACCATAATCATCATCACAATCCTTATTTCGATAAGGTGGGGTTGGCTATGTGAATTTTGGGTTTCAGTCTTCATTTATAATTCATGTTAAATGATTCAAGGATTTTTATGCTAACTATTAGCTACCTAAAACAACCTTCCTTCAAAGTTCAAAGAAATAAAAAACATTTTGTATTTTAATATATTAAATAAGTAATAAACTGGTTTTCACTCTTTGTACATTAGGTGCAAACACGAAGTCTGAATGTTTATTTCATAAACCTTTGTCTGTAAACAATTCGACAACTTTATATTGATTCCCAAAGGAAAAGATAAGGAAGTTTGGCTAGAATCTCAAAGAGATTTGGCAGTCAAGCCATCCTTAGTTTAGAAGCTAATCTCATCTTTAGTTTTTCAGAAATTGCTAAATCAGTTTTAGGATACTTTCCTATTCTTGTATGGTCAATCTTTCCTAGTTTTAGCCATTGTAATCTTTCCTATGTTGTAATTCTTGAACCCTATAAATAGGGCTGTATTTTTTGTGTAAATATATGAGAAAAACATTATATTCTTACACTTGATGATTCAAAATTCTTGGAATCAAAAAGATAAAGAGGAAAGATTAAAAAGGGTGTCTATAATGCACGAGGCTAACTGCTTTGCTAGGATTGGGGGGATGGGGGGAAGGTCGTAGTTGTATGCAATCATCCTTTTGCTTTTTTGTTTTTTGGAAAGAGTATTTTCACAACTCAATATGTTTCCACATTATTTTCTTTTTTCTTTTAATTTTTTGATTGATGTGGAAAATAATGTGGTTCTAATTTCTTTTAAGTAACAGAGATGCATATTCACTCCATGTCACACATATCCAAGTGTCCTACAGGTGTTCAGTCTTACTATTAGAAAAACCAAAAATTAGAGGCTATGTTTTAGTTAGTGTTCTACACAAATTTAATAACTCTATATTTTTCAGAAAATGCACCACCTTAGAATTACCCATGCTTCTTAGGTCCGAGCTTGTCATGTAATTCAAAAGATTTTTACAGATGGTGATCTGTGGAAAACATTGACTATTCCTGTTCTGGTGTTGTATGTTTGTGGCTGAAGAGATGGTAGAATATCTCCAATTTATCATCGAGAGGAAAGTGATATCTAGAGTTTAATGCTTGCCATTTAGTGTTTCTTTAGCATTTGTCCATTCCATGGTTTCATTGCCTTCTTTTTTTTTTTTTTGATCAAAGGTAAATGTATAAAGATCAAAAGAACTGTACAAGTACACTGGGCATACCTAGGAAAACAATCAGTGACCTATAGAGAGGGCCTCAAACTGAATCAAAACATGAGGATACAAAGTAAAAGTGACCCTGTATACTTGTGTTTTGATCCTACGGATGACAGAATCAATACAAGGCATATTGTCTTCAAAAATCTTCCTATTCCTTGTGTTCCAAAGGTAGTAAACAGTGCAGGCAAGAGCAATCCTCTTGACCTTGGCTTGCCACGATGATCCTCGAGCTTCTTTCTTTAACCATTTTAAAGCACTTGGAATAGTGCTCATGAGCCTCGATAGTCCCAACCATTCACGGATGCTGCCCCAAACTGATTTGCTGAAAGGGCATTGAAAGAATAGGTGACTGTTGGTCTCCACATCAGTCCCACATAGTGCACAATTTCTGTCAATATCAAGATAAAGCAGCCTGTCTCTCGTAAGAAGCTTTGCTTTGGCAGCCAGCCAAAGGGTGAAAGCATGCTTAGGCACCACACTCGGGTGCCATACATCAGATGCCTAGACCCTCAAAGGGCCTTTGTCACGAAAGAAATTATAAGCGGCCGAGATGAAGAAGTGACCATTGTTGACCCAGCTATCTAAGCGAGCTATGGCAGCATCATTAGACCCAGCTTCTAGCAGAATTTTGTCCCTTATCCAGCGTAGCTTCTTAAGAAGAGAGGAGTCATCACTTCTGCTAGACCATGCCCACACGGACTGTCCCTTGAGATATTCATGAGATACCCATTTGACCCAAAGAGAATCCTTCTTTTGATGGATGTCCCACAGAGATCTGGCAAGAAGGGCAAGGTTCCAAACTTTAATATCTTTGAAACCGAGACCACCTTCTTTTTTAGGCAAACAGATGTCTTTCCAAGGCACAAGAGGGTGCTTGGAGTTCCAAAGGAATTCACGGCATAAACGGATGATGCGAACAATAACCGCTGAAGGAATAGGCAGGATGGAGAGCCAAAAACTCTCTACACCTTGAAGCACAGCACAAATTAATTCTGCCCTGCCAGCGTAAGATAGAGAGGCGGAAGACCATGCACTGGTGAAGGCTGCCATTTTGTCCACAAACGGGGCATAATGTGAGACTTTGAGCTTTTCAGCCGCAAAGGGATACCAAGATATCTAAATGGCATGGACCCATTGGGAAAACCAGTTAGGCTTCGAATATCTTCAAGATCGGGACCCGCTATGCCAGCAGTGTATAGGCTGGATTTAAGGGCATTTGCTGAGAGGCCTGAAACAGCCCCAAATCCATTGAGGCAGTCCATGAGAATTTTTATAGAAATGGGGTCACCCCTTGCCATAAGAAGCAGGTCATCCGCAAAAGCTAGATGCGTGATCCTCTGATCACCACACTTGGGATGGAAATTGAATTCTGAATTATTGGTTGCCACTTTGATGCACCTGGAAAAATACTCAAGGCAGCAAACGAATATGAAGGGGGACAGAGGATCTCCTTGGCGAAGCCCTTTTCTCCCTTGGAAAAACCCGTGCAAGCTGCCATTAATCATAAGGGAAAAAGAGGTGGTTGAGACGCACTGCATGATCCACCCAATAAATTGCTGGGGAAAACCCAAACCGGATAGAGCAGCCTCGATGAAGACCCAACTGACGGAATCAAATGCTTTGCGAAGATCAACTTTGATCATGCAACGCGGAGAGATCCGCTTCCTGTTATATTTCCTGAGAAGCTCTTGGGCAAGATGAATGTTCTCAACCATTGTTGTTAAAATCCCGATTTTACGCGTACGATTTTACGATTTTACGATTCGAAGACCCCCAAACGATTCAAATCCCATGTAAAATCTAATCTGGGATAAAATCCTATAAAATCTCGATTTTATATGTACGATTTTACGATTTTACGTTTTAAAGATTCCCAAACGATTTTACGGTTCAAAGACCTCCATTGATTTAAGTTGTAATTTATAGGATGCTTCCAATATCTCAATGTCACATAGCATCTGACATTGGAACTTATGCAATGAATTGTTATATTTTGCCTTTAAATTGGAACTTGATTTAATATTGATTGCATAAGTTCCAATATCACATAGCATCTAACATTAATTGCATAAGTTCCAATTTACTTGATTTAAATTATAATTTTTACTTGATTTAACATTGATTGCATAAGTAAATCAAGACAAACAAGCAATTAATTAATGGACCACCCAACTCCAAATCGGGATATTACTTGATTTAATCAATGTTAAATCAAGAAAAAATTGCAATCTAAATCTAATGGAAGACGTTGGAAGCATACTCTAAAGAATTTTAAGCTATATTTTACCTCTAAATTACCTATATTTTATCTCTAAGTTGCCTATACCAACCTGCTAGTTTTTGAGCTATATTTTAAAAGTATCATCTTTTGAATTATAATAAGGAATAATTAGGTTATTAAATGATATTAATTTATTTTCTACAAAATTATGTTATTATACACATATATTTACAAAAATTAAAGGGTATTTTTAATTATCTCTAAAATCTTACGATTTTACGATTCGATTTTACGATACGATTTTATAGACCCTTTGTCGATCCCACTTAAAATCCCGATTTTAACAACCTTGTTCTCAACCAAGCCCCTCCCCTCAATAAAAGCAGCCTGAGCACGATCAATGATGGAGTTCATAACAGGGGCCATTCTCGCTGCTAAGATCTTGGAAATGACCTTGTAGGTGACATTGCAGCATGATATAGGCCTGAAATCTCCCACTGAAGGAGAATGGGAAGACTTCGGAATGAGCACGATAGTAGTGTGGTTGATCTGTTTAAGAAGGGAGGTGGCATTGAAGAATTCCAAGATTGCTTCGGAGAAATCCACTCCAATCGTGGGCCAAGCTTTCTTGAAGAAGCAAGAAGAAAAGCCATCTGGCCCAGGAGATTTACCATCACCGATGTCAAAAAGCGCCTCTTTAATTTCAACCATAGAGATGGGCCTGGCAAGGGCATCAGCCTGATCAGAAGATACTCTTGGACCCGCATCAAAAACACTGAAATCAACCGGCTGGCAGCTGCTGGAAACACCGAGCAAATTTTGATAATAAGAAAGGAACTCATTGGCCACTTGCTGCTGAGAAGAGGAAATTGAGCCATCATCCCTGGTGATCGATGCAATATAATTTCTCTTGGCATTCCGCTTGACAAGGGCGTGAAAGAATTTGGTGCATTTGTTGCTGTTCATGATGTACTTGCATTTAGCAAGCTGACCAAGGAATTGCCTCTCAGCATTTTTAAGGAAGCTGGTTGATTTTCGTAACTCAGCCACCTTATTTTGGAGCTCATGGTTGGCAGGGTCATCATGCAGGGCAAGCTGAGCAACTTTAAGATCACAAGAAGCCTTATCAGCTCTGGCTGAAATATGGGTGTAATGAGCAGAGTTGAGCTGCTTTAAAGGCTCCTTAAGGCTGCGAAGCTTCTTACAAAAAATGAACTGTTTGGACCCAAAAAACTGATGCGACCAATGATGGCTGACCAGGGCTTGAAAATCATCGTGATCAGCCCACATATTGAAGAAACGGAACGGCCTGTTGGAAGGTCTAGAAGGATGGAAAAGAGTGACCAGGCAAGGGGAATGGTCAGATAAGAATCCTGACGGGAGAAAATTTGCACAGCCTTGGAGACCCTCGGAAATCCAGCAATTATTCACCATGGCTCTGTCAAGCTTACTCCACACCGAGTTGTTTGACCAAGTATAGCGACAACCAAGGGACTGCAAGTCAGAAAGCCTTGAAGAAACACAACATTCTACAAAGTCCTTGACTTCATAGGGGGTAATCTCTGAGCCATTACATCTGTCCCCGATGCTTAAAGCGTTATTAAAATCACCCAAGACCAACCAAGGGGAGGAACAAAAAGCCCCAAAGTCCCTAAGATTGCTCCATAATGGCCTCCTGTCGACAATAGAATGCATGGCATATACAAAGCTAATAGAAAAGGAAATAAGGGAAACCTTACAGATAGCTTTGCAATGGATAACTTGCGGAGAGATATCAATAGGCTCAAGAGCCACCTTCGACGAGTCCCATAGAATAAGAATGCGACCGGCTTGATGGGAGTGAAAATTATTCAACTCACTCAACCCTTGAAACCTGGTTGCCATGATCCTTTGAAGCTTTTCAGAATTCAGCTTACACTCTAAAATTCCCATAACAGCAATG
Source organism: Diospyros lotus (assembly GCF_014633365.1). Classification (NCBI taxonomy): domain Eukaryota; kingdom Viridiplantae; phylum Streptophyta; class Magnoliopsida; order Ericales; family Ebenaceae; genus Diospyros; species Diospyros lotus. The sequence goes on from NC_068343.1 coordinate 16,029,179, forward strand.
TTATAACGATTCATGAGGTCCCTGACCCCGGAATGCTTAAGAGGCATATTAAATCCTCTTATATTCCAACTGGCACAGATCATGAAGACTTTCGGAGGGTCGGACCCCTCTTGACACTTTTCTTCAGGCTGGGGGCCTTAGCCTTAGCAGAGGGACCCACTGATGCGGGCAAGGGACTCTGCACTTCTGCCATGGTTGCCTCAGCGGATGATCCTCTTGGACCTGCCTTAGCCTACTACTTCTCTTCCTGTAAGTCACCATGGTGAATGGGCCCCCCGTGTCACTGTCCTCAATGTGCACCAACTGGGAAGAAGGAAGGACAATGGCTTGCTCCACATGAGGGACTGATTGAGGCGGAACAGCAGAAGTGGAGGCAAAAATCACCTCCTGTTGGGACCCTGCCATTTGAACTGAGACCTTGCCCGCTTGGGAAGGATCAGAGATTTCCTTTCCTTTTGGGGAGGGATTGCTCTTATTCTTCTTCTTGGGGGTCTTCGATTTGGCAGCTTTCTTCTTTGTAGGATCAGGCTGACCCTTATCCGGCACTAAGGCATCAGCACTGACTTCGACGCATATATGTTCCTGCTCCTTTAATGGAGGATCCTTTTGCTGCATAGGATCTGAGATCTTATCACCCATCACAGGAACCAGCTCAGGGCTTTGGACAGGCCCCTCGGATGGAACCGATTTTTGCTTACTGGCCTTACAACTTTGACGGGTGTGACCAAAAAGCATACAAAGAGGACAGAATTGTGGCTCGTACTCGTAAACAACACGCTGATGACGAAGCTTACCACACGGCATCTTAAATGTGACCTCACGGACCAGGTCTTTAGACACATCAATCTCCACAAGAGCCCGAGCAAATGAAAGCCTCTCTTTAGTTGCTGTGTTTCTGTCGCTCGCAATAGGAACACCCAATCTTGATGCAATCCTACCAAGCAATGTTGGATTCCAGAAGTCAATAGGAAGGCCCGGAAATCTGACCCATAGAGGCAGATGGACATCCAGAGATTCATCAAAATCAAAACATTTGGGCATGACCTTTAGGAACAAGGGACGTCCAAATGCAAAGTACGGCCCTCCCCTGAGCACAAGGTCCTTTGATTCAGCATCCCCAAACTTGAAAACCAGCCATCCACTTGAATGGGGGAAATATTGGTATGGGATTTTCCACGAGCTGCATAGTTTCAGTAAGGCTTGTTTCCCTGGGAATTTCCCAGCAAAGTAGCCCACCAAACAATGTCCCAGAGCTTTCTCAACATTATCTACCTCCATCGGATCAATAACGAGCATCTCGCCACTGTTCTCAAATTTTGGTAGAGCGAAACCATGAACTTGTTGCTTCTTGGAGTTCTTAAATAGTCCCACCCATGGGCCTGAAGCTTTGGGAGCAGAAGGAACAGATGGACTATTCTCGCTGGGCCCTTCCACCTTGTTGACCGAGACAGTATCCTCATCCCCCAAGGTGCATGACTTGGTAGTGGATGATTCGGGTCCCTCATTATCTGGCATAGCTGAAGCACTTGTTGATAAAGCATCGCCATTAATACATGTTTCGACAGCTGGATCTGTCAAACCCGTTGGTGGAGCATCTTTACTGGCCATGAAGGATGACCGCAGAAAATAACAGCCACCTAGATGTCCAAAGACCCACAGTGGTCTGACATGGCCCGGGGCCCCCAAGAGCAAAGAGCGCTGGAACAGCAAGGAGCCTCCAAGGATGGAGGTCGGGGACCACCACTGAGAAGAATCAAAGGCGAACTTCACGGGTATTCACCCAGATGCACGCTAAAAATTCAAAAAAGTGGGAGGCGGGAATTTCAAAATTTTGAAAACTTTTGAGATCTGCTTCAATGGATCCGAGCGCTGACCTGTTGAACAGCCAATCCGGAGCAAATCACTGAAGCTAATCTGTGAACAATGAGACTCTGGACCAAGAATCACTGAACAACACTTGAAAAATAATCAGAGAAATCACAAAGTGAGGCAGCTGAATGTAGGAACACGGAAATCGCCCCCCCTCCCCACCCAGCGAGACATTCTCTCATTGTTGTGTTTGATTTGCAACATTACGGTTTCATTGCCTTCTTTATTTGAGAGATCATAAATGAGAGGATGAATAAGATCTTGAGAGCAGATGTATATTATCACTTGTATTTGATGGGCACCCGATTTCACCTGGGGTCTGGAGTAGTCTTAATCAATAAATTGATCAGTACGTTTTATGGGCATGGTTATATGGATGACTTGTAGGGCTGAAGCTGATTTTTATTTTTTAATCCTTTATAAATTAGATTCTTTTTGTTGTTTTATAGGCCTATGTATATGTAATATGTTTTTATCTCTTTTTCTTCCTCTCTTAATATGCCATGCATATTGGCTATGTGCTTCACTTTCCCCTTATAACAAATTTGTTGTTACTTATCAAGAAATTAAGAGAAAGAATTTTTTTTTTTTTGGGCTGGTGTGGGGGGGGGGGGGGGTAGTTGTAATGAATAAATTGTATAAATCTAAGCTAAGATATGGCCTTTACCAACTTGTACCAAATAACAAAACAACTAACATGTCTAGTCTTTTATGAGCATAATGTTGTCATCATCATCATCCCAATCATTAATCCCACTAGGTAGGGTCAGCTAATGATTGTTCAAATATCTGTATTCATGAGCATATCTTTTGTAAGGCCATTATATCCCATCTTATGCGTAAGGGTTTCCTACCTAGTCTCGTTTGGTTTTCCTGTCTTTTGCTATGAACCTTTTCCATTTCATCCACTTGCTTTGCTTGCATGTCTGTTGGATTTCTTCTCACATGTCAAGATGATCTTTATCGTATCTCTTGTATCTTATTGTCAATAGGTGCAAATCTAACCTTGTTACAGATCGTGCCTAATTCTGTCTTTTTTCTTGTCTGCACAATAACCATAATGTTCTCATATTACTTACCCTCATATTTTGTATGTATTAGTACTTAAATGTCTCACATTTGGAGCCATGCAAAAATTATGGTTTTATAGCCGTTTGATAAAACTCATAAATCAACATCCTGAGTTTTTTTTTTTTTTATGTCAAATTGATCCTTTATAGGAATAATTTGATCTTCAAGTCTCACCATGATATCATTCACAGTCCTATTTTTACTAAACTTACATTTATATATTCAGTTTTTGATTTGCTCACCTTGAAACCTTTAGATTTTGAAGTGTTCCTCCATAATTCAGATATAGTGCTCATGCATTCCTTTGTTTCATCCACAAATTCAATATTTTCTGCAAATAACATACACCGAGCATTTTTTCTTGGATGCAGTTACTAGGGTCATCCATTACAAAAGTGAATAGATAAGGGCTTAGTGCAGATCCTTGATAAAATTCAATTGTAATTGAAAAAGTTGCAGTATCTTCTCTACAAGTTGACTGATAGGCAGCCCATAATATTCTGCTATCAACAATAAGGACATAATAGGAATTGAAATAGGAGAAGGCCAATTGGTGCATGTGCAGAATAACAAATTCAGTTAAGGGGTAGAATGGGAAGAGCAAAGAGAGGGGGGCATGTGAGGGCAACATATTCCTATAAATAAGAGAAGCAAATAGAGTAGAAGGGGGGAATATTTTAGTAAGGATATTGGGAGAGTGTGGACCTCTCGAAAGCCCACTTTCTTTTTTCATTTTGTTAATTTCTTGGCTGGGAATCCTGATAGTTGTTGATAATTGCTTGTTGTTTGAATTCTTCTAATTGGGTTCCTATCAATTTGGTATCAGAACGTCATCGATCCTAATGGTGAACTTGACGGACCAAGTAGGAAAATTGGAAGGGAGGATGGAAGGCATGCAATGGGAACTTGATGCCATGAGGGGTGTGGTTCAATCGGTGGGGAAGAAGGCAGCGAGCTTGCTGGAACGATTCGCTTGGATGAGAACGAGGTGGGAAGAGCAGGAATGGGAGAGGAAGAACAGGGAGAGACGGGAAGACCGGGAGAAAGGGAGGAAGGGGAAGCGAGATGAGGAAGACCAACCTGCGGGTTCGCCCTTGTCAAGGGAGGGAACGCCGGTAGCTGGAGGGAGAAGTGGCGAAGGGGGCGATTGGGTCGATGGCGTCGGAAGGCAGCAGTATCGTGGGAAACACCTAGAAATACCCATCTTCGAGGGAGATGATCCAAATGGCTGGATCTTTAGGGCTAAGCGCTACTTCATTGTGAACCAGCTGTTCGATGCAGAGAAGCTAGACTTAATGGCTCTTTGTTTTGAAGGAGCTGCCTTTTCTCGGTTCCAGTGGGAGCGAAGACGACGACGGGTGAGGAGCTGGGAGGAGCTCAAGGCGATGTTGAGGAATAGGTTCAAGCCCGCGCATGAAGGCACGGTGGAAGAGAGGGTCCTTGCCCTTCGACAGTGGGGGTTTGTCAAGGACTATCGCCTTGGGTTTGAGACTTTGGCCTCACCGCTCACAGGCATGCCAAAGGCGTTGCTGGAGGGCCACTTTATCAATAGAATGGAGCCGGTCATCCGAGCCGAGACGAGGGTGTCGAGGCCGATCGAGCTGGAGCAGATGATGGACCTAGTCCAACCAATTGAGGAGATGAATCTGGTGATTCGTGGAAGCATTTTTGGACCCCGGCCCAAACGAAGGTCAGGTCCCTTCGTCCCCAATTTCAAATCACCAACAGGTAGTGAAATTGCCTCCTCTGATGATGGCACAAAAATGGGTGATGCCCAGCCCACCTCATCACACTGGCCTCCGGCCGTGGAGTTGGAAGTTGCGGTGTTGGTTGACGAAGAGAAGACGGACACAACAACACTGTGTGTGGAGGATGCTGCACTTTCATGGGTCTAGCGTGAGCAATGGAGATGAAGAGTGAGAAGCTGGGAAGAGCTAAAGGGGCTGCTGAGAAACTGGCTAACGATCCCAATGGTGAATTTGTTGGACAGAGTTGGGATGCAGAAGGGAGTCGACGCCATAAGAGGGGAGGTGCAATCGATGGAAAGGAATGTAGCAATCAGGCTGGACCAGGTCACATACTCGAGGACAAAGCGGGCGGATCAAGAGCGAGAGTGGAAGAGCAAAGCGAAGGAGGGAGGTAGACCTTCGGAATTTACCTAGAATTCCGAGGGATCACCTGGAATCGAAATGGGCAGGGAGTTCGAGGGTGGAATTGGAGGAAATTGGTGGCCGGAAGTGTGGGAATATCGCCTCCTCTTTGAGATTTTGGCAGCCTTGGTGGGAGAAGTTTCAGTGACTATACTGGAGGGCACATTTGTTACCAGGTTGAAGCCAAAAATCAGGGCAGAAGTTAGGGTGTTACAGCCATCGGGTCTATCGCAAATCACAAAAGCAGCCTAGCAAATTGACGACAAGATTCACATACTCCCCGCCCAATTGGGTCCTGGACCACCTAAGAACCTTACAACAGTTCCCTGTTTTTCACCTTGAGGACAAGGTGAAAGTTTGGGGGGGGGGGAGTATTGATAGGCAGCCCATAATATTCCGCTATCAGCAATAAGGACATAATAGGAATTGAAATAGGAGAAGGCCAATTGGTGCATGTGTAGACTAACAAATTCATTTAAAGGGTAGAATGGGAAGAGCAAAGAGAGGGGGGCATATGAGGGCAACATATTCCTATAAATAAGAGAAGCAAATAGAGTAGAAGGGGGGAATATCTTAGTAAGGATATTGAGAGAGTGTGGACCTCTCGAAAGTCCACTTTCTTTTTTCATTTTGTTAATTTGTTGGCTAGGAATTCTGATAGTTGTCGATAATTGCTTGCTGTTTGAATTCTTCTAATTGGGTTCCTATCATTGACCTTACAAATGATAAGGCCACAGATAGAAATGACTGATGAGTTAGAATTCATTCATGTAGTTAACCTCTAATAGTGGAATAAAGGCTTCATATATTGTGTTGTATGTGCTCTAAAAGTTCTAACACATTTTTTGTTTGATGATACATGTCTTAATAATAAGAGCAATTCGGACTCTTTTCTTATCTAAAATCCTCCTCTAAAGACTTCTCCATGGACTGTCATAAGGTTTTTTTCAAGTCTATAAATACATATTGACATCCTTCTGATTATCTCTCACTGATTTACTCCCTTATATATTTTATTATTTCTCTCCATTGTATCCATTCACTTTTTAGTGAATAGCTGTCACCTTGTTGTTCATTGACTGAGATTGTTCCTAATATATCCTTTTTTTAATATTCTTTTATTTTTTAAATATTTTAAGTAGTAACTCTAGCAATTTTTGTACTGTGTTTCTCCTTTTACACAATCTTTTATTCTAATAATAAGTATTTAGCATGGTGTGTAGGTGATATTAGATTTTGTTTAGCTTGGCGCAAGTATGATGGCATTTGATGCTTAGCTAAATACCAGATCGATTTTGTAGCGAACAGCTTGGGTGATTGAGCGGGCTCATTGTTTGCTTGTTCAAAAATTATAGGTTGCAATTACTTGGACAAATAAATAGAAATAAAATAAATGGAATATCTAGAAGTAAGCTTTTCTTTTTTGTTGTTTTTGTGTGAAATTGAAAGGTCTGAAAGGCAGGGTAAGGCATTAGGGTTAATTAAAATTTGTAAAGGAGATTTCATTAAAAATGCTTTAAGCTGATAAAGTTAAGGAAACTGAAGGATGGAAGAAGAAATGTCAAACCTTTAGTTCCCTTCCTTTCAATGTTTTACTTTCTAAGCAAGTGTATTGGAAATATAATTTCATTTTTAAGAATTAAGCACTTTTAAATTGAAGGCCTGATGTGCTGCTTCAGTTTCTACTATTATTTCATTGCTGCTTTTTGCAATATGTTTGTGCTAGGACTTAAAGCCGACAGACTCCACTTGCAAGGATCCTGTTTGTGGTCAAGTTTATTGCCCCCTTATTTATCAATTTTTGAATGGATTTTTCTCAAGTTTATACTCATGGTCCTGCAAAGACAAGTAGATGAAAATGAAAATTTGATGTTTGGTCTGATAAATTGCTCTTTTGAAGTCTGTTTAAGCAGTATGTGAGTAGGTGGACAGAAGGTGGGTTTGAGGGATTGTATCATGGTAGTTTTGTGTCCTCTAGTCTGCTAGGATAGTAGCAAGTATGTCAGTAGTGGGGTGCAGTGGTTGCTGCAAAACCTTGGGTGTGAGCCTGGGCAAAGCGGCCATTGGTGCGGATCTTGGTGATAGTAGCAAATATTTAAAAAAGGGGGGCCCACATTTGATCTGTTTCTTTTTGGCTTTGGAGTAAATTTTCTTTAGATGTGTGTGCCTTCTACTTCTCATCTTTCAGTTGTTATATTCCCTTTTTTGCTAAGTCCAGTTGTTACATTTCTCATTTTCGTGTTTCCCTTTTCAGGTGTCTAGTCCATTGCCCGAGGGATCAGCTAATGTTCAGGATTGGGACCTTGGGAGGTATAGTTTCTTCAATGATTGTAGTTCTTTGCTTTTCGATTATATTTTAGAAATTTTGGGGTTTTTTACTCTCTATTTTGAATTTATTTTTGACAGGAATGGTACTGATAAAGGAGGTCCTATGAATATTGCCCCTTTGCCTTTGGCCCCGGAGAAGGCTGAGGGTACCATAGCTTTGGTTAAATCAGGCATCGAGAAGGTCAAGACAACCCCAGCAGGAGAATACCTTACTGCTGCCCTGAATGATTTTGATCCTGAGCAATGTGACAGTCTTGCTGTCATTTCAGATGGTGCAAACAAGCTTCTGATGCTGGTATGCTTAATATCTCCGTCATCATATCATTTTGGGGTTGAAACTGACTTAAAAGAAGCATCAGAATGATGTTGAAACCTAATAAAAATAAGTATTAAAAAGATGCATTTGGCATGATGCTTTTGTGCATAGTTGAAGCTCTCACCTCAACTTCTAATTTAATCCCAGAAAGGAGTTTAACCTTTAGGGATTTTAGTTCTGATTTCTTCCAAAGCTATAACTGAAGGCATTTTTTCTTGTTTGCTCTCGTATCAAGACCATTTCAGTATTGAATAGTGAAAAAAGTTAAATCCAAGGTATTCCACTTTAACCATTGAATGGGGCAATGTGTTGACAATTTTTTACATTAGACTCAAGGAAATGTGTTCTTTTTTCACAAAAGTGGGGAAAAGTAATTATGCTTAGAGGTCGATTGAGTTGATTTTTTTAATGCCATGGCCGGTCAGTAGAGAGGATGAGAGTTGGGTTTGAGAACTAAGCTGCCTTGCCTAGAAACTGTCTGTGTGTTTCATATTGGATACTTATATAGGAGATTCTTCTTCATCTTTTGCTTAACTTTGTTCATATGGTGTCAAGCATACATTGACTGACAGCTCATTACTTATGAAGAGAGATTGAAGGTTGAAAATGGTTACTATTTTTGAACATTAGGGTACCTATGATTATGTGTTGCTGTTATTGCAATAAGCTGCCTTACCTAGAAACTGTCTGTGTTTCATACCGGATGCTTATATAGGAGATCTTCTTCATCTTTTGCTTAGCTTTGTTGATCTAGGGTCAAACATACTGTTGGTTGACTGACAGTTTGTTGCTTATTGAGAGACAGGTTGAAGGTTGAAAATAGTTACTATTTTCAAACACTGGGGTACCCATGATCATTTGGTGTTGTTATTACAATAATGCAGGTTTTAGCAGCGGTAATTAAAGCAGGTGCTTCAAGAGAGCATGAAATACTTGCCGAAATAAGAGATGCTGTTTTCTCTTTCATCCATAAGATGGAGCCAAAGAGGGTGATGGACACCATGCTTGTTTCACGTGTCAGGATTTTGTATATAAGATCTTTGCTTGCTCGATCTCCAGAACTGCAATCAATCAAGGTAAAGGACATTAGCCATTTTTTTTTTTTCTTCTCATACCGCTAGTGATTCACATGCGCTGGTTTGAATTTAAGGGTGTTTCTTCCTTCCATGTTAGGCATGTCCTGTTGAGCGATTTCTACAGAAGGCTAATACAGGACGCAGCAGAAGCTCCAGTCGGGGGTAGCAGCCCTGGGAGGTCTCCTGTGCGTTATGATCCAAACAGGAATTCTCTCATTGATGAGCAGATTCAAAGCTTTAAAGTAAATATAAAGCCAGAAAAGAAATCCAAGTTATCTTCCGTTGTTTTGAAGATGCGTGGAATTGATCAGGTGAATTTTGTACAACATTCTCTCCCCTCCCCTCCCTCTCTCTCATTGTGCTGTATTAAACCCTCCTTATTTTACCCAAACAAATCTATCTAAAAATGCCAATCTTAAAATTTTCACTTTCTTTTTCAAGTGATTGGTAGAACGATAGCAGAGGGGTGGGAAATGGGTTAACTATTATCTTCAGTTCATGTCTGCTCTAACACTCTTGGCTGTGAGGATCTTATTCCATTCTTTTGACAAGTTTGCCTGTAACAGTATCTTAGTTTTGCCTGCTTTTATGTTCCCTACTTTTGCTGCCTTAGTTTGTTTCTTTGTTTAGTCTTTCATTTATTCATTTTTTCAATATTTGGGCAAGGGAAAGTAGAAGGGGGAATAGGGGAGATGGGTGATGAAAGCTATTGCTACTACCGAAGATATCCTAGGAAGCAAAACCACGTCATTTCAGGTTTTGCACCTATATCTTATGCGTATTAGGTAAGTATTCTTGATGGATACTCGAGTCAAGGGTATATGTCAAACACACCAAAAGCCATGTGATCATGTCAGTTGTTATTATTATTACTACTACTAATTTTTGGACATAGACAATGAACATGTGCCAATAAGTTAAATGCACAATGGACATGTTATAAGGCACAATGGGGTTCTTAATGTTGAATTGTTAACCATTATCCATCTAAAAGCTTAACCTAGTAGATAGAGGGCTAACTTTATTTTTTATATTATTATTTTTACTCTGCTCCCTCTTGTGTGGCCAGACTTTATTCTATAACTAGTCCAAACACGTGCAGTTATTTAAATATTGGGTTAGCGGTGAGGTTTGAATTCAAGACTTTTTTTTGCTTTGATACCATGTTGAATTATTAACCACCGTCTTAAGCTTTTAGATGGAGGGCTAATTTTATCTTTTATATCATTATGTTTACTCTAACCACCATCCAATGGCCCTTTCTTGTTTTTTTTCCCCTTAATTTTTCCCTTTTTTCGCTAATTTCACTTTTTTGGTTCAACCTGGCAACGTATGAATGAACTGAGCCTGAGTTAACTAGCATTCGGACTCAAGTACTTAGCACCTATCAGGACAGCAGCTTTGAACTTCCTCATACCTGTCTTGCTTGCATCTGTTTCTTACCAGTCCTATAAATATACCCTGCCGCTAGGCATTTCTGATGTGTGACTTTGTCTTTTTCTCTATCTGCGTCTGGTGATGGCTTCCTCTTTCCCCCTCCCTCCCTTCATCTTCTCCTTTGCTCTTATAATGGGAAAACTCTATAATTAGAGATTGCCTACCCTCATAATAAATAAAACTTTAGGAAAAAATGTTTGTGCTTTTATATCCCATTGTGCTCTATGTTATAAGTGTTCCTGCATATGCATCTGAGTATGCATGAGAAGGTACTGGAAATGCTTTTGCTGTCATGTTTCAGATTATCTGAAAGAGTATAAGTGTTTTCATTGCTGATTTATTCTTCTGAGTTTGTTTGGTAAATCCCTCTATTAACTATTCTTTGATAGTGTTTCTTTATTTTTATCCACATTTGACTTGCTCCTTTAACTCATTTATGCCCTTTATCTCTTCTTAATTTTGATTGCTTTAAACATTATGCCTGTCTCTTCATTTGTGATATTTTCAACTTGCAACGAGCAGGAAACATGGAGACAGCATGTAACTGGAGGAAAGCTAAGGGAAATAACTGAGGAAGCTAAAAGTTTTGCTGTTGGGAACAAGGCTCTTGCTGCTTTGTTTGTTCATACTCCAGCTGGTGAGCTGCAGCGCCAAATCAGGTCTTGGCTTGCGGAGAACTTTGAGTTCCTTTCTGTCACTGGAGATGATATTGTTGGGGGAGCGACAGGTCAATTAGAACTTCTTTCAACTGCAATAATGGATGGTTGGATGGCTGGACTTGGTGCTGCAACACCTCCTAGTACTGATGCTCTTGGACAGCTTTTGTCTGAGTACTTGAAGCGGGTCTACACTTCCCAATTGCTGCATCTGAAGGTATCTCTTTCCCACCCATTGTTGTATTGCGGTGTACTTGTTAGAATATTTGTTAAATGCTGTTAGAGGAATTGATTCAGGTCAACTTTCTGTTCCTATTTTTTGTAGTGTCCTATTCTTGTATATCCTATAAAGAATAATGGGATCTTAATGATTCTTCTCTATATATTGTATATTCTGATTGCTTGAATAAAAATGAAGGAAGGTATTCATTCGATAAAACTTTTGTTCAAATACTTTCATCTGTCTTGAACTCATACTACCTTGTGTAACTAGGTGATTTGCACGAGAAACATATGCGTCCCTTTTTCTTCAGCCATTGTTTGCAATTTTTTTGTTCTTTCAGTTTTCTTTTTATTTTTCTTTATAAAGGGCATCCTCAGTGCAAAAGACTTCATTGCTTTTTGAGGGTCATATTGGCACACAGCCATCCCCTTGCTCTCTTTTTTTTTTTTTTACATGGATAATTGCATCAATTTATTTCCTTGTTTACTTGCCAATTAACTTCTCGAATATGTTGTCTTCCCGCCTGCAGCCAGTGAAAGCACTAGGTGGAACAGCCATTGATATGCCTATGTCTGGGTCATGGATCTTGATGTACTCAATCTGGTTTTAGAAAAGCTTAGTACCATGTTTCAAAATTTTGAGCAAGCTCATGAATTGGTTTGTTGATTTCAACCAACTAATGCTTTTTCATAGATGGTGGGTTCAAATTTCCCCATCATTATATCTTTCAACTCTTTTATCCTGAATGTATGTCAATGTCACATGGTGTATACTGCCCAACATGGATTTTGTTAACTAAATTGCCAAAGCTTTGCTGGCCTCAAATTTGTATTTTTTGTGTACCTAAAGACGCATCTGTTCAAGGGGCTGGCTGTTGGACAGTTTGGTCTTTGTTTCCCCTTTTCTATTTCACAGTGTATATGACTGGAGAGAGAAGAACATTTGAGAGCTTAAAGAGTCCTATTTTTTGTTTAAAGGGAAACATTATTTATTTTGTTTTTCTTCGGTAAATTTGGATCCCCCCTTTTGTTTGCCCTCCCTCGTGCAGTTCATAGATGACATTTTAATTTTGATTGTGCATAGTGTCAACTTCTTGTTTCCTATCTGTTCTTTTACAAGATTTACCCGTATAAGATGTTCTTGGTGTTAATTCTTATCTGCGTATCCAACAAAAAGTTTTAAAAAAGAGATGCCCTTAGCACACTGTCAAGTCTCGAATCTGAGACTTGGGCAATTCTAGAAGAGCTGAGGATTTTAAGAAAGAGAAAGGGAGGGAGAATTTGAATTAGAGAGAAAGAGAAGAGAGGGAAAGAAATTACAGAGGGAAAGATCCGAATGTATTCATTGATAGATCCCATCCTCATATACACTGCCTTTTATAGGCTAACCCTCCTGGTTGTTATTGTAACTGATTGCCTACAAGTGGCATAGGCGGCACCGCCAATCATATGCTTATGTTATTACAGCTATAGCTATGCATCTATAGGTTTATTACACTTATGCCATTAGGCTTGTGACAATCCCGGCCCCTAAAAATCTTCCTTGTCCCCAAGGAAGGTGAGTAGTTGAGCAGCTCGTGGAAATTGATTCAACAGTTGGGGTGGGTATTCCCAAGTGCTATTCTCAGGGTGCCGATTGGACCACTGGACCAACACTTGGATGAGGGGCAAGGGGCCCTGATGGACTACCCGTCTGTCGATGATAGCTAGTGGTTCCACTGCGCCGTCGGCCTCTGCAGCGGCAGGAGGCAGATCTGGGCTCACAGTAGCATTAGGTTCGATGTACTTCTTCAGGAGAGACTCATGAAATACGGGATGGTAGTCCACGTTGGGAGGTAACTGTAGCTTGTAGGCAACTTGACCCACCCGTTCCACGATGCGAAATGGTCCGAAGTACTTAGGACTGAGCTTGGTGGGGGGTGGCAGCAGAGAATGAGGGTTGCAGGAAGTGTCTGACCTTTAGAAAGACTTGATCGCCTACTTCAAAGTTTCGATCACTTCGTTTGCGGTCCGCATCCTGCTTCATCCTGTTGTTAGCGGTAGCCAGCTCTTGCTTGAGTAGTGAAATCATCTCCTGTCTGTCTTGCAAATTCTCTACTGCGTTAGATTGTGCCCTATTGATACCAGCCATGGCGGGCATTGTAGGTGTCTGGTATCCGAATAGAGCCTCAAAAAGAGTCTTCTTGATGGTGTTGTGGTAAGTTGTATTGTACCACCGCTGAGCTAAGGATAGCCACTTACCCCAACTCTTAGGTCGAGCAAAGCACATACATCGCAAGTAAGATTCCAAACATTGATTGACTCTTTTGGTCTGCCCATTTGACTGAGGATGGTATGCTGATGACATATGTAGACTCATCCCTAGGTTCTTGAACAATTCTTGCCAGAAGTGACTGGTAAATATTTTGTCTTTAATCGAGACAATGGATTTAGGTAATCCATGTAGTTTGGCCATTGTATCAATGAACACTCGGGCAATTTCCTGGGCTGTGAATGGATGTGTGAGGCCAATGAAGTGAGCAAATTTGGTCAGCCTGTCAACCACCACTAGGATCTCATTTCGGCCTTCTGACTTGGGTAAGCCCTCGATAAAATCCATAGATATCTCCTCCCACACTTGATCCGGTATAGCTAGTGGTTGTAACAATCCTAGATAAGCCACTTGTTCATGTTTGCAGCGTTGGCATGTCATACAAGTTGCCACAAACTCCATAACTTCTTTTTGAGGCTTGGTCAAAAGAACATTTGCCGAACGCGGTAGTAAGTAGCTCGAACCCCTGAGTACCCGCCTAATGGAGAACTATGTAGTGCTTGTAAGATTTTGGATTTTAGTTCCTTGTCATCCCCCACAACTAATCTGCCCTTAAACTTGATTAGGCTATTGGACATAGAATACCCTTGGTCATTGGTATGCCGAACTGCCAATTGAGTTTGGAGGGACTTAATCCATTCGGACTTTTCATAGCTTTCAGTAACTTCCTTGACCCAATCAGGCACCACTGTTGTAATGGCTTTACATTCCCCTTCTTCTGTTCTTCGCGACAGAGCATCTGCCACAATGTTCTCCTTCCCCTTTTTATACTGTATCACATAATTCAGGCCCAACAGTTTTGATATTCCCTTCCGTTTCAGGCGTGTATGCAATTTCTGTTGTAGAAGGTGTCTTAGGCTGTCATGGTCGGTCCATATTATGAAGGGGGCTCCTTCCAAATAGTGTCTCCATTTGTCGATAGCTATAATCATGGCTAGCAACTCTTTTTAATACATACTCAGCCCCCGGTGCCGAGCAGCCAGTGCTTGGCTGATATAGGCTAAGGGTCTTCCTTCTTGTGTCAGCACTACCCCTACCCCAATGTTGCATGCATCGGTGTCCACCACAAAGGCCTTAGAGAAATCCGGTAATGCCAGAACCGGGGCTTGTGTCATTGCCTTCTTAAGGGTGTTGAAAGCATCTTCAGCCTGGGAATTCCATTTGAAATTGTTCTTTTTGAGTAATTCAGTCAATGGCTTATTGATCACTCCATAATTTTGTATAAACCTCCTATAATACCCTGTTAACCAAGAAATCCCCTTAGCTCCCTTATAGACGAAGGCTTAGCCCATTCCAACATTGCTGCAACTTTACTAGTGTCTGTACTGACTCCTTGGCCAGAAATGATATACCCTAGATAATCCACCTCATTCTTTGCAAAGGAACACTTGGAGAGTTTAACAAACAGCCGGTTAAATTTCAGGATTTCAAATGTGGTTTTAAGGTGGGATAGGTGTTGTTTGAGGTTAGGGTTGTAAACTAAAATGTCATCAAAGAATACTAGGATAAATTTTCGCAAGTATGGGGCGAATAAGTGGTTCATAAGGGCCTGAAAAGTGGCTGGGGCATTGGTGAGTCCAAATTGCATCACCCGAAATTCATAGAGGCCTTGGTGTGTTCTGAAGGCTGTTTTATGGATGTCGATAGGGTTCATCCTGATTTGATGATACCTTGCCCTCAGATCTAATTTAGTAAATATGGCAGCCCCATTTAATTCATCGAGTAGATCTTCAATCAAGGGAATGGGGAATTTGTTTTTCATAGTAAGGTCATTTAGCTGTCTATAGTCTATGTAAAAGCGCCAAGTACCGTCCTTCTTTATGACGAGAAGTACGGGAGATGCGAAAGGGCTTTGACTAGGTTGGATAATGGAAGCGTGGAGCATGCTTCTGACCTGTTTTTCAATTTCAGCCTTCTGATAAGGGGGGGTAACGGTAGGCTCGGGTGTTTACGGGCTCAGAGTTGGGTTTCAAAGGTATAGTATGATTAAACAGGCGGTTTGGGAGTAGGGTGTATGGTTCCGCAAATAATTCCTTGAATTCCATAAGCAATGGGCGTAATATAGTAGGAAAGGTTACCTTTGCAAAGAGGTCCGTGGCGGTAAGGCCTTCCTAATCATCCTTCTCCATGGCTCGAATGGAGAACATCTGGGATATCTTCTCTTTCCCTTTCAGTAACAGTTTCTGTAACCTTTTTCTTGTGATCATCTTGCATTCCCCTGCCTCGAGGCACCCTTTCAAGGTCAGCTTCCTTCCCTTCAAATCTAGTGTGACTTCCAATTTGTTGAAGTCAAAAGTCAGCGGGCGGACTGTCCTCATTCAATCCACCCCAAGGACAATGTCATAGCCTCCTAGCTCCAAAATTCTCAAATTCGTAGGGAACTCTTTCGCTTGCATCAGCCATTTAAACCCCACACTCTTGTAGTTGCTATACATTTTATTGCCGTTGGCTATAGTTACGGATAAGGGGGCAGTATTCACGAGTGTGCAACCTAATTCAGTGGCAGTTGCTCCATTGAGGAAGCTGTGGGTGCTGCCACTGTCAATCAGCACCATTATCCTTCTCTTGCCCACTCTTCCTTCAACCTTAATGATTTGCCCCGCATGTCCCCCTTTAAGTGCGTGAAACGAAATTTCCCCTCCTTCATCGGCAGGATCACATTGGGGGCTCTCCTCCTCTGTTTCTTCAGGGTCTGCTTGCTCTTTCTCTAGTATTTTCTCCTCACCTCCTTCCATATTCAGTAGTTGCCTTCTACATTGGTGGCCAGGACTATAAGGGTCTCCACATTTGAAACATAGTCGCATCTGCCTCCTTACTCCATAGTGGGGTTTCTGATAACCAGGGCTTGCTGATTTCCTCTCGGTGGACCTGTACTCCCTATCGCTCCTATCTCTCTAGTGTGTCCACTAGGGGGTAAACTGATTAGTGGACTCGTACGAGAGGAGGCCCTATTCCTTTTGTAGATTGCTTCTAACGTCAGTTCTTGTAATCTGGCTTTTTCTGCCGCTTGTCTAACTGTGATTGGCATCATCATCTTCACCATTGATCTCAACTCATCCTTAAGCCCACTAATAAAGCTGGACACAAAATATTGCTCAGTAAGTGTCGGCTGAGCATTCCACATTAAGGCTCCTAGCTCTTCGAACTTTTCTAGATACTCTGTTACAGCCCCCTCCTACTGAAGTTTATTGAATTCTTCTATTACATCTGCCATATTCTTCTCTCCAAATCGCCTACACAATTTTTCAGCAAATTCAATCCATCTCACCCCGAGTCCTCAGTACCTGGACCATCCTTGAAACCAGGAATTAGCCGTATCATTAAGATAGGCTGTGGCCAATGTAATTTGCTGTGGCTCAGCCACATTATAGTATTGGAAGAAACGTTCACACCGGCAGATCCACTACCTTGGCCTTGTTCCATCAAACAATGGTATCTCCAACCTTGGCATTGGCGTGTGAGTACCAGATTGTAAATGAAAATCTCTTACCTGAGGATCCATCTCAATTCCTTGCACTCCTTCCGACTCCACTTCTCCCGGAGGTCTCGGAAGTATTCCAGATCCATTCGAATTCGGTCCAACTCCCGATCGCGAGGGAAATTCCGTTTGCAAACGGAATTGTGGTAAGGACGAGAGCATATTAAACATGCTATTGATCCTTTGACCAAACTGATCCATCGTTTCTCTATGCCTCTCCAGCTCGTGTTGCATATCCTCACGAGAAGTCGCCAATTCCTCTCGCACTCCTCCTCGCATTGCAGCCACGTCTTCCCTACTTTGGGTGATAGCTTCGTGTGTCTGCGACATTCCGAACTCCAGCGCTTACATTCTGGTTTCCAATTGTTTGAGTCTCGTTCCTTCCGCCATCTTCTGCTGCGCAATTCCGTCCACAAACAATGCCGAGGCCGTTAGCTCTGATACCAATTGTCAAGTCTCGAATCTGAGACTTGGGCAATTCTAGAAGAGCCGAGGATTTTAAGAAAGAGAAAGGGAGGGAGAATTTGAATTAGAGAGAGAGAAGAGAGGGAAAGATCCAAATGTATTCATTGATAGATCCCATCCTCATATACACTGCCTTTTATAGGCTAACCCTCCTGGTTATTATTGTAACTGATTGCCTACAAGTGGCATAGGCGGCACCGCCAATCACATGCTTATGTTATTACAGCTATAGCTATGCATCTATAGGTTTATTACACTTATGCCATTAGGCTTGTGACACACACAAGGTTCCTTGCTTTGCAAGAGTTGGGGGGAGAATTGATTTTATACAGTCTTACTGTTTCTTGGCAAGGCTGTTTCTACAACTTGTACCTGTGATCTTTTTGTCGTAGAGGAGCAATTTTACTGTTGCTACCAAAATAAAAAACAAAAAACAAAAAATCAATCATTTGGCATCATGACATGAACCATATGATGACGGTCGACAAGTTTAAACACAATCTGATTTGTGCTAGAATATAAGAAAGCAATATAAAACAAAGTTAAATGCACCATTTTGCTTTCAACAATTGAATGAAAGGGGATAAAGCTCTTAATAGTGTTGAAAGAGAGTTAGAGAAGCCATTTTATTGTTTGTCCTGCCATGGTGGTTATATTGAACAATCTAATGAGCCAATCCCACATCAATAGTTACCAGGGAGGTCTTGGGTATATTACTTAACCCCATGAATCCCAAAGTTAACTTCAACTAGCACTTTTTGAGTGAGGACTCATAATGTTGCATGTGGTATCAAAGCCAACATGGGATACTACCTAGTGGGTGCTAGCTAGGAAAGTGCTTTTAACACACAGATCCTCACACCAAAGTGTTAGCTGAAGTTGGCTTTTGGTTTATGGTGACCAAGTAATAGGATCCAAGACCTCCCAACAACAAACTTCTGATTTGGAATTGATTCATGAAAAATAGAAAATGGGTCAACATTTTGTGAAATATGAATTACTTGGTTTATGGAACCAAGTAATATACCTATCATTTATGGTTTTTCTGAGAAAAGGATGATTAATTTCTGCCAGGTATTGCCTTAATGGATACTTTTCCCAAGAGATTATGAAGTTCCTTTGTAAATTCACCAATGTGGCATGTGAATAATTTTGAATTGTTAATCACCTTCTCATTGAAAAGCTTAAGCTATTAGATGAACGGTTAACTTGTCTGCAATCTTGGCTGGTTAGAACAGTGGTTGAAGTAGTCTTAGGTCTTCTGTTGAAAATGGGGACCATGTGCATTGTTGGGAAAATAAGTGGCTGGCCGGCCTGTGTTAAGGTGAGGTTTCCAAGGCTTTTTCAGATTTCTGAAGTTAAAGGTTGTTGTATTTCTAACATTGGGCCTTGGTCAGGTCTTGTGTGGATTTGGAATCTATGTTGGAAACACTCTTTATTTCGGTGGGAATCTGTGCATTTGGAAGATTTTATGAACCTAATTTATTTCTAACATTGGGCCTTGGTCAGGTCTTGTGTGGATTTGGAATCTAAGTTGGAAACGCTCTTTATTTCAGTGGGAATCTGTGCATTTGGAAGATTTTGTGAACCTAATTTCCTCTCAAACTTTCAGTATCGATTCTGAGGACAGAATCTCTTGGTCTTTGGTTCTAAGTGGGGGCTTCTCGATTAGATCTTTATGTCTACAATCGGAAACTAATGATGTTTTCAATAGGGGTCTTCAATCATTGAGGCTTGTTAGGAACATTTGGATTACTTTTGCTCCTCCTAAACTGGAAATTTTTATTTGGTTGCTTCTACTAAACAATATTAATACTAAGGTGAATTTTGTAAGGAAAGGCATCTTAGATGAAGATAATATTTGATGAGTCAGTGACATGTTCCTGTGTGAGGTAAGCTGGAATTTTGATAGAATCCTTACACAATTGATTGAATTTTAGCTCTTAACAGTGGGAACTCCTCAATTACAGTAGCTTACAGCAATAGATGTTAGCGAATACAAGGAAAGAAAACAAAACAGGCCTATTCGAGAGGGCCTCACTCTCCAATGACTTCTTCAACAAATTTTCCAGATCCTTCTCTCTCCTCCTCCCTCCCCTTTTATACCTATTTCTCATTATGTTTCAGCCACGTGAATGATTATTCCCCTCTAACCAACTTCTGACTCTTTTGCCCTGAATCAATTCCCTTGGTTGCCCCTATTGTTCCTCTCCTTTTACGCCTGCTTTGATAGGTGAGACTAATGGGAGTCCTAACAATACTCGCCCACAAGTTTCACCTTATCCTCAAGGTGAAATTCAAGAAATTGATGCAGGATTTGATGATAGGATTCCCAGGTGGCTTCTAGGGGTGGTAACCCCTTCCATTATATCAGGACCTCAAGGTTCCGTAGATTCTTTCCCTAGCCCGGCCTTACACCCAACAAAAAATTCTGGATGCACCTTTATTTCCCACTCAATTGTTAATTAGTCAGGAAATTCGGTAGTTTCCTGCACGTTCCTTCCGCTTTGCGAAGCTGGGAGATATGGAATACGGGGTGGATCCCACAAGAAGGTGGTAGGGACAGCTTGTAGGCCACCTTTTCGATCCTTTTCTCCATTGTAAAGGGCTCGTAGAACTTAGGTGACAACTTCTCGTTCATTCGAGTAGCCAATGTTTTCTGCCTGTAGGGGCAAATTTTAACATAAACCAGGTCACCCACCTCGAATTTCACATCCCTACTTCTTTTATCTATTGTTTCCTTCATCATTGCTTGCGTACGCAACAGTTGGGACTGCAACTCTTCCAAAACAGAATCCCTCTCCAACAACTATTGTTCAATCGTTGAAACAACCATGGTGCCCTTCTCGAACCTCAACAGTGGGGGAGGTTCATGCTCATAAACTATTTGGAACGGAGTCAGTCTAGAGGAGACATGGAAGGATGTGTTATACCAATATTCTGCCCATGGCAGCCAGCTGCACCATGCCTTAGGCTTGGAGGAAGAAAAGCATCGAAGGTACGTCTCTAAGGTGTGATTTAAAACCTCCATTTTGCCATCGGACTGAGGGTGGTTGGATGTGCTTCTTCTCAATTGAGTGCCTTGCAGCCTAAACAACTCTTCTAAAAATGGCTAACAAAAATTCTATCTCTATTAGAAACTATAGAACTTGGAACCCCATGTAACCGCACAATCTCCTACACAAAAATTCCCGCAACGCTAGCCACTGTAAAAGGGTGTTTCAAGGCAATAAAGTGTCTGTACTTATTTAGTCGATCCACAACCACCAAGATAGTATCCATCCCAATTGACTTAGGTAACCCTTCGACGAAGTCCATGGACACATTTTCCCAAACTTGACTAGGAACTGGAAGCGGCTGCAGCAACCCATCGGGTGATGGAGCCTCATATTTATTCTGCGCACACATAACATTGTTGAACATATTGTCGAATGTCCCGCTTCATTCCCACCCAATACACATTGGCGGCTATCCTCTTATAAGTCTTGAGAAGAAACTCGGAATGACCCCAGCCAGTCCATCATGCCCTTCCTTCAACATTAAAGGAATTAAAGAAAGACAATTTTAGAAAGATACAACCTGCTCTTGAACAGCAAATGGCCAT